>NW_007040635.1:406740-410776 GCF_000164805.1 Carlito syrichta | reverse complement strand
GCCCCCCCCCCCCCCTTTCCTTTCTTTTTCTTTAAAAACCCTGGGCAACTGACCTAGTTTTTTATTCCCTTTGAACTCCACTGAGGCGGATCCTCTTCAAAGCGGGGTTGTAACATTCAGGTTCTTTGCTTTATGTGGGTCACCATGACTCTTCCAGTTACTAAAAAGGAAGATGAGCTGCAAACACCATCTTTTAAAGCTGCCTGAGTGCCCAGGGCTCTTTTGGAATTTTCTCTCTTGACTTTCTCCTAGCCCTAAGCGCATAAGTCATGGCACTTAGCAGGAAAAGTATGGCAAACGGAATGTTTCCTGTTTGATTTTCCACTAAATGACTTTAGAAGGGAACTGGGGGAAACAAAGCATTGTGCAATGTCTTTGCATTCCTGGGGTCCCCTGTGGGGGTGCAATGGGGAGTTACCCATCTTCCACATGCCACAGAAAGAGCGGCAAGAGTCAGGGAACAAGCTTGTGAATGGTGTGACCTTGGTTAAGTCACAAATTTCTTTGTGATTCCTCATCTGAAAAGGTTCCCTCCAGCCCTTTGGTTCTCAATAACTCTGTGGTTTTGATGTGGGTTGAGGTTGGAAGGGAATCTTGCAAGAAACTCTAAAAATAGAAACATCTCTCTTCCCAAATAACATTCACGTTTCCTTGCTGTGCCATCCTGTAGGAACAGGGCTGGGTGAAGACTCAGGGCAACGAACAGTCTTCCTTCAGTGTGATTTGAACTATTTTTGATGGCTGGTCTGCTCCCGAATCTCTCCTGTACTCATGTGCCTTTGGTTTGAAATTTCATCATTAGAAAGTCATTCCTTTGAATTGAATGTTACTGAATTCAAGAGTTTCAGGCTAAAAGGAATTTGGGGAATGTTAGTTGTTTGAGGAGGAGTTTAGTTGATCAGCCCACTGTCCATGAAGGCCTAGGACGCAGCAAACCTGGTGAATACACTCTGGAGAGTGCTGGTGGGGCAGACAGGCCTAGGTGATGTTCTGGTCAAGATCTCTATTTTTGCAACCTGGGTCAATATCCCAATTGTGCTGAGGTCTTGGGGGTCCTGTCTGCATTTCTCTGGTAGGAAGCTTACTTCAACGTTCAACTTGAGGACCCTCTCCCCCAGCACCCACTCTCACTCCCATTTTCAGGACTCTTCACTCACTCAAAACCTTGGTGAGCTCAGAGCCTAGCCCAGTCTGGAAGTGCACCTCACTCCAGCCTTTCACATGCAGACTTGTCCCTAGTCCCCTCTCCCAGGCTCAGAGGTGCTTCAGACACTGCTGGCAAGTAGGGCCCCAGTGTGTCCCCTCTGTTTCCCGATGCAAGGATCTTAAAGACAGTATTACACCTTGCCAAGGCAAGGACTTTTATTGCAATATGAACACTGCAATTTCAACCAATAGGGAGGATGTAGAGATGAATTTCAGCAATGAACTGCTGTTTCCTGGGAAGAGGAATGGTTGGCGGAGACTTGGATCGGAAGTGACCACCCTCTCAGGGCTCAGTGCTGTTAGAAACACAAAGGCTCATTCCTGGAGCTGAGCCAGTGGATGAAGCCCTGGCAGGTGAGCTCTGCTTCACTCACTCAATCACATGAGGATATTATTGATTGCTTTCTGCAGGCCTGAGCCTTGGGAAGTGTTGGGGAAATCTCTTGACCAGTAGCAGCAATGCCATCTCTGTAGCTGCTAATGTGGGCTGATATTTATTGAGTGTTTACTAGGTACAACCCTAGGTACTTTGCACAGATTGCTATCATTCAAGTTGAGAATGACTCTATGATATAGGTGCTCACTAGTCCAGGAGGCTCAGAGAGGTTACCCTGCCAGAGGATAGCAGCTCAAAAGTTAGAGAACAAGAGTCTCATATTCAGAGAACCTGAATCTGGCATCAGCGTTGATCACCAGCCATCTCCACTGTCTCTCTGCCAAGATGGTTAGCACCATCCTGAAGAGTTTAATTTTCTGGGGGTAGTGGAGAAAGGGGAAGGTAAATAATCATAACACACGAGATAGGTACCATCATAGAAGTTGTACAGACTCCTCTGGGGATTCAATAAATACTTCTCAAAAGTAGCAGGCTGCATGTTGGAGACTGGGTGGGCATCTGCCATTGATTCATTCATTCGGGAAATACTTCTTGAAAGTAACAGGCTGCATGCTGGAGTGAGCCCAAAGAATTTAGTCTCCATCTCTGATTTCATAGAGCTTATACTGCAAGCAAGGAAGACAAAGATGAATGAAAGAGTCATACACATAAATGTAAATTTAGTGAGGAGTGAGTGACTAACTTCCAAATGGGCTCCAACAGGGCATCAAAGAGGAGGACACATCTGATCTGGCTCCAAGCATGGGATGAGTTTGCCAGGTGGGGAGGGTGTTGCACGTGGTGGGAGAGTACATGCAAGGCTCAGGTGTAGGAGGAGGAAGGTGCTTGAGGAATGATGACAATGCCAGTGGGCTTGGCTACAGCATGGGGCATGTGGAGGGCCGAGGTTGGATGGTTAGGTCGGAGTCAACTTGCAAAGGGCCCTGCTGTCTAGCTAAGGAACTGTGGAGGCTCCATCACATAGAGTGGTAGGTGTGTCCACAAAGAGCTGGGGTTGAGGATGGGTGTGGGCACAGGAAGGGGCACCAGGTGTTGGAAACAATTGCCCGCCCAGTCGGGGAGGAGGAATTTCCACACTTACCTTACTCAAGTTGCATCTGGGCTCAATTGAGAAGGATCCTTTATGCTCAACTCCAAGACAAGAAGCACTGCAAGGATAAAGGGGGGGAGTATGGCTGGAAATGGCCTTCAACATCGAGTTTCACTCTCTTATTTAAGAGAAGAGGAAATCAAGGTCTAGAAAGAGAGAGAGAAGTAACTTTATGGAGAAAAAAGGGACAGTAGGCTGGGCTCAGTGGCCCAGCTTGTAATCCCAGCACTTTGGGAGGCCGAGATGAGTGGATTGCTTGAGCTCGTGGGTTCGAGACAATAAATAAAAAAACATATTAGCTGGGCATGGTAGAGCGTGCCTGTAGTCCCAGCTTGGAAGGCTGAGGCAGAAGGATCACCGGAGCCTAGCCAGTTGACGCTGGAGTGGTTGTGAGTGTGCCACTGCATTCTAGCCTGGGCGATGGAGTGAAACTCCAACTCAAAAAAAAAGAAAAGAAAAAGGGACAATGATGAGGCTTCTACCCATGTTTCTTAGTGGTCAGTCCACTGCCTCTTCTAACCAATAATTAATTCATTCATCCAACACTTACTGAACACTCACTATGTTCCTTGCACGTTGAAGTATGGGCTTATCCAGAATTAGGAATTTCTGGATAATGGAAGTTGGTCTTAGGGAAGAGGGGATTTTTAAAACTGCTCCAGACTTATATTTCCTGCACCCTCGTCTGTTTTTTTCTTTGAAACCAGATTGCTCAAGTACAGTGGCAATCATAGCTCACTGTACCCTTGACCTCCTGGGCTTAAGTGATCCTTCCATCTTAGCCTCTCAAGTAACTGGGACTATAGGAACATGCTACCATGCCTGGTTAGTTTTTTTAAAAATGTTTTTAGAGACGGTGGTCTCACTGTATTGCCCAGACTGGTCTTGAACTCCTAGTCTCAAGCAATCTTTCTGCCTTGGCTTCCCGAAACTTTGGGATTATAGGCATGAGCCACTGTGCCCAGACATACTTATCATTTTCAAGGCTTCTATGCTTGTGCTTTTTGCCAGCACCTCACAACTGAACATCCCCAAATCGAACTCATGATCTTACCTTCAAATTTACTCTGCGTCTTCATTGTCTATTTCTATGAAAGGAACCACAACATTTCCAGTTACCCTGTCCAAAAACCTCAAGAGGTGGCACATAGAATTACCTGCACAGGTATGTGTATCGCAGCATTGTTTACAATAGCGAGAACCTGGAACCAACCATGCAGTCCCTCAAAAGAGGACTGGATTTAAAAAATGTGGTACATAACAGCTGCTGGAGAGGGTGTGGTGAAAAGGGAACACTTCTACACTGTTGGTGGGAGTGTAAACTAGTGCAACCTCTGTGGAAA
>NW_007040635.1:405773-406467 GCF_000164805.1 Carlito syrichta | reverse complement strand
TACTGATTAATGAAAAAAAAAATGTGGTACATATACACGATGGAATACTACGCAGCTATAAAAAAGAACAAAATCATGAATTTCGCAGCAACCTGGATGGAACTAGAGTCTATAATACTGAGTGACCTCTCACAGCAACAAAGATCTGAGTATCACATGTTCTCACTCATAAGTGGACCTTGAACATCTATCATAATACTATAAGAAAAGGATCGGCAGTGGTGGGAATCTATGGGGAGGGACAGAGTGGGCAAGGTTGGTGGGATTAATGGCAGTCAATATCTGTCTGGGGACGGGGCGGGGACACCCCTTATCAACAAGGGTGCCTGAACGATGCATATTTGTATACCTAACTCTTAACTGTACCCCACAATTTTAAAATAAAAAATATGTTTAAAAAATAAAATAAAAAATAAATCTATATAAAAATGTAAAAAAAAAAATGTGACACTAGGCACTCATTTAGTAAGGACTAAGAGCAGGTGGTTGTTCTAAGAATGTAAATGTGGCCGGGCTCGGTGGCTCAGCCTGTAATCCTGCGCCTTGGGAGGCTGAGGTGAGTGGATTGCCTGAGCCTGCGGGTTCGAGACCCGCCTGGGCAACTTGGTGAGACCTCATCTCTACAATAAATCAAAAAAAAATTAGCTGGGTGTGGTAGCACGCGCCTGTAATTCCAGCTACCTGGAAGGCTGAG
>NW_007040635.1:394711-405632 GCF_000164805.1 Carlito syrichta | reverse complement strand
AAAAAAAAAAAAAAAGAATGTAAATGTGGGATATGGTAGGCCAAAGTTGGTATGGCCACAGGAGAAAAGGAGAATGAGGCTTGGAAGGAAAGAGTGTCTCATAATCTTAGGTCCTATGGGTCCTATTGGGTGGTGGTGGAGGGGTCACCACATCCATGCAGGGCCATAGGGGTAGCAGCAGGTTTTGGTCAGGTGGCAGAAGCATGAACAAGGGGGAAATCTTGACCCAGGGCCTCTATTGGGGTTTCCTGGGGGAAGGCAAGGCAGGGGAAAAGTAAACAGAATTGGCCAGTTTGAATAAATCAGGTGGGCTTTGGGCTATGGGGGTGGTCACTAGTTGCCTAGTACCTGGCCCTGGGATGACTTAGGGCAGAAGAAATATTGACTGGTGTTTAAGAGTTAGATAAAAAAGTGGTTGGGGCTATACACTTCAAATTGGTAGGTTGCACAGGAAAGACTTGCTCCTAGAGGTGGAGCCCTTTGGTGTCTCTAAGAATTGACCAGCCCTGAGTGGGGCGGTCTCCCAGACAGCTAACTTCTTAAGATGTCAAAGCACCATTTGGGTGACAGGCTCAATAGAAGCTCCAACCTCACCATCACCCATCACACAATATACCCATGTAACAAACTTGCATGTGTACCACCTGAATCTAACAACAAAATCATAAAATGTAGAAAAAATAAAGCCCCATGATTAATACAATTTCTTTTCTTTCCCCTTATTCTCTACACCTGAGATATGGCCAGCCCTTATCCATTCTGCTCTCACAATCTCTGGTGCTAACAGTTCTCTGGAGATCTCTCCTCCATCCCTACAATGTTAATGATGTGTATTCAAAAGACATTTGGCCAAAAGGGGGAGGCTTGGGTCGCATTAGTTCCAGCCTGCCTCAGTGAGGTGTTATATCTCATATTCCCTCCAGCCATCCTGTGAAGGCCTCTCTACTCTCAGATAACTTTCTCCCTCCAGTGTTTCTCTGCCATCTTCAAAATCCAATGTCAAGGTTCCCTGCAAGTTCCTGACATTGAGTATCCTCTATACTCTGACCCTTTAACTGCCCATCCAGGCTTGTTCTCCCTCTTCTCAAACAGCACTTGCTGCTAGTCCCACCACTTGGAGGGTCTTCTGCTTATTGCACCCAGCTACTCAAATGCAATCTCTACTTAGAGACCCAGTTTGCCTTCACCCAATCCCTCGAGCAGAAATTACTCACCTCACCCCATGCACCCCCGTGGTGCTGTTGGTGTATCTGTTATGATTCAGTTTGCCTTACCTTTTGTGATAATTTTCTTGGGATGAGGCAAAGGCAGCATAATGTGAGCTGGGGAAACTGCCCTGTTCAACTGCTCCTAGCGCTTCCTCCTTCCTGGGGTCAGCTGGGCTGATGCTGTCATCTAGGCCAGTTTTTGCAAGCCTGGATCAAATGACCCCTGTTTATTTTCCTCCTCTTTGGGACACTGTCTGGTCCTCAATGCCACACACACGGTTGAAGTAATACTTCCAGCAGTTCCAGAACTCACTCAGTGAGGTCCTTTGGTTGGACTCAGGGAGGGCATTCTGGGGAGTGGATCTCTCTCACTGGCCAGCAGGGCATTCCTTTCTTGAGACTGCATGGGATTGGGTGGCAGGACTGGTGCTGACATGCTGACTGCAGGTGACTCTTGTCAATGTCAGAGACAAAGGATAAGTTTGGGGCTCTGGTGTGCCTGGTGTTCATCACCAGTCCTTGAAGTTGCCTGGATTTGTTATGCCTGCAGCGCTGAGAAGGATGAGATTCCGTGTGGACCCTGAAGAATCTTCATGAACACTAATTGGGCAATGAAGAAACACCTCTTATTGGCTGGGCATGGTGGCTCAGATCTGTAATCCCAGCATTTTGGGAGGCTGAGGTAGGAGGATAGCTTGAGCTCAGGAGTTTGAGCCCAGCCTGGGCCATATAGCGAGACCTCATGCCTATTTAAAAAAAATAGCCTGGCATGGTGGCACATGCCTGTAATCCCAGCTACTTGGGATACTGAGGAGGATTGCCTGAACCCAGGAGGTCAAGGTGTGGTGAGCTATGAGCATGCCACTGCACTCTAGCCTGGGTGGCAGAGGGGGACACTGTCTCAAAAAAAGAAAGAAAAGAAAGAAAGAAAGAAAGAAAGAAAGAAAGAGAAAGAAATACCTCTTATCAAAAGCATGAGTTGACAAACTATATTCTGTCGCCACTATAGGCCAAAGATGACCACCCCTATTTGTTTACATATTTTCTGTGATTGCCGTCTATGCTATAAAAACAGAGTTGAGTGGTAATGACAGAGACACTATGGTTTGCAAAGCTGGAGAAAGATTATTTATTATCTGGTCCACAAGATAAAAAAATTGCTAACCACTATTTTAAATCTTCATTGATAAATCACTATCTCACATAGAACTGTGGATTATTCTTTTAACTTTTTATTTTGAAACTATTTCAAACTTACAGAAAAGTATTATGTGTATAGTACTAAAAATGCTCCTATATTCTTCACCCAGCAACCCATTTCAAATTTTTCCAACTGATACAATAATTTTTTTTTATAGCAAAAACATTAAGGTCTGGGCCACAAGGTACACCCAACTGTCACGTCTCTCTAGACTCCTTTGATCCAGAACATTCTCTCAGTCCCTCTAGGCTTTCATGGCACTGACATTTTTTTTTTTTTTTAAGCTTCTTTTTTCCAAATCATTATAGATTGACAGGGAACTGTGAGACTAGGACGAAGAGCTCCTGGACACCCTTTGCCCAGCCATCTCCTCCTGTACTAGTTACAATGTTTCAGAGAAACAGAACCAATAGGATGTGTACATACACATGTAGAAAGAGATGTATTATAAGGAACTGGTTCACGTGTCTTTGAAGCCTGGAGACTCCAAAATCTGCGTTGTGAGTTGGCAGCCTAGAGATTCAGAGAGCCAGAGGTCCAGATGAGGTCTGAAGGCAGACTGCTGGAGAATTTTCTGTCTTGCTTGGAGACCCTGGACTCTCTGTTCAATTCAGACATTCAACTGATTAGTTGAGGCCCACCCTCAATATGGAGCTCAATCTGTTTTCTTAAAGCCCACCCATCTAAATGTTAATCTCATCCCCAAACACCCTCCTGGTTGACACATAAAATCAACCATCATACCCTCTGTGGCAACCACTGACATAGCTACAGTATAATACCAAATTGGGAAACTGGCATTGAACCCATGGATTTTATAGCATATTTTAAAATCAAGATATTTTTTGTTGTTGTTGACAGGACTCTATAAAAAAATATTTGTCCAGGGTATCCCTGCTTGCCTTAGGTTTTCAAACTTGGCTCCAGGGACTCTATTCATAGAGGTTTAATAAAGCAACTTGAGGCTTCCTCTGAAGCAGTGGATTCCAGGTCCTCATCCTGCTCTTTATGGGGTTTTTGCTTTTCATCTTTGTTTCTACTGAGTCTCACTGCTAAAACAGTTGGGATTTCCTTGCTCTCAGCCATACTGATGTCCCTGTTTACATGCCTTTTGCCAAAATTGCTCCAGACCTGCTGCGTCCTGGCCCCTGGCTCCAAGTTCATCTTTCAGTCTCTTGACTTTGGCACCTGCTCCTGATCCTTTTCACAGGCTTTTGGCATCTCAGGTCTTGGCTACCTGCACTTCCTCCCACTTCCTTCTTCCTCAGATCTCCTCGTGTCCCATTAGCTCAGATGAGATCTTTCTGGTCTCTTCCTCGGCCTTACAGAGTTCCACTTCTTACTTTTGCCTCTGGTCACTCTTCTTGAGAAATAGGAGGTATGTTAACTGCCCTCTCTTCTCTTAAAAATGGAAAATGACCTCATAAAAATGACCTTCAATACCCAGCAGATATGTGTCACAAGATCACAACCACCATGGGGTATTTTAATAAACCGTTTTCAGTCTTTGATCAAGTAAATTAAATGACAAGAATATAAAGATTCCAATGACATTAAATACTTTTGATTTTAATAGATATTATTAAATTTCGTACTCAAAAATTTTTTAATCGCATTTTTGCTAAATAGATTGTTTTGTTGGCTTTTGTCATTTACAATGCCAAAATTTGCTAACATTCAGTTTTTAGTGGTAACATCCAGTTTTTAATTAGGATATTGGATACCTGAAAGTTTGAAAAAAATCTCACATTTCTAATTGTTTAAAGTTTAAGCCAAGATAAAAAACCTTGACCTTCCTTAAATAACTTGGAGGTTTTGTTTTTTCTTTCTTCTCTCTTTCTGTTTTTTATTTAATCTGTTTCTTTCTTTTTTTTTTTTTTTTTGAGTTGGAGTCTCACTCTGTTGCCCAGACTGGACTGCGCTCCTGGCCACCACAGCCTCGACCTGCCGTGCTCCGGTGATTCTTCCGACTCAGCCTTCCAAGTAGCCGGAATTACAGGCATGCGCTACCACGCCCGGCTGATTTTTTGATTTATTGTAGAGATGAGGTCTCGCTGCCCAGGCGGGTCTTGAACCCGCGGGCTCAGTTAATCCACTCACCTCAGCCTCCCAAAGGCGCGGGATTACAGGCTGAGACACCAAGCCCGGCTAATCTGTTTATTTCATCAAATTTATAACCACACTTAAAGCAAAGTATTTAGACCATTTCTACCTACTTTCAGTATTCATTACTAGGCTTGTTTAATTCCTCCCATCTCCCTTCAACTCATTTATTACTGATTCTGGTGATCTGGTGGATGCTTTAATAATTTTTTTCCCCAAACAGAACTCAAGTATACTTTGTAAACTTAGGATATTTAAAAATGAATTTTCTGTTATTTTTATATATAAAATAATTGGGTCACATAATTTTCCCATAAGGCCAGAATTTTTTTTCTATTTGGAGATTGTTATCAAGTTTATCCTTTAAAATACTGGTTGATTTTCTACATTATTGAATCACATATGGAACATAATTTAGCTGCTATGTTTCTTCATGCAGTTTCTACTTATTTTTGCCTAAAACTGGCAGTCATCTCACATTTTTATGGCACACATGAAACATATTTTCTATAATTTTCTTCTGTTCCCTACAGTGAATCTACTTTGTAAGATGGAATCTTTGAGAACTGAGCACTTTGCTCTCCTATGCTGCAGGATATTTTTGAAGGCTTCATATATGCTCAATTATCTACTTAACAAAATGCATTGAAATGATGTTCCAGGCACTATTCTAGATTTAGGGACATAATTGTTAACAAAAACAACAACAGCAAATCTTTTCCTTTCATAGAGCTTACCTTCCTGTATGAGAGAGTGACATTTAAAAATGAAATAAAGTACATAGTATGTTAAATAATGATGCATTCTAAGAAGAAAAATAAAGGAGAAAGAATAGTAAGATGTGTTGGAGTATGCTGAAATCATAAGTAGAATGACCAGAGAAGCAGATTTAAATAAATATATGAAGGAAGTGAAGGAAAAAATCATTGGATATCTGAGGAAAGAAGTCTGAGAGACATACAGCAGTAGATAGTGCAAAGGTCCAGAGGCAGGCACATGTCTGGGATGATTTGAGAACAGCAAGGATGCAACAAGACTGGAAAAGAGAGAGAGGGAGAGAGCAAAGGAGAGAGTGGCAGACATTGAGGTTAATGATGTAGCAGGGACAGACCATGGAGACTCTTGAATTCCATGTGAGGACATCAGGTTGTCCTCTGAGTGTGATGGGTTGCTACTGGGGCAGTTGGAATATTATGATGTCACAATGATAGCTCACCCTGGCAGGCATGTTGAGAATAAACTGCAATGGAGAAGGGCAGAGACTGAGAAACCAGTTAGGAAAATATCACAATTATCCAGGAGACATGTGGTGTCTTGGAGAGAGGATTAGCAGTAGGGGCTAGAAATCATCAGATTTTTACATATATTTTGAAGACAGAAAAGGGTTGTGAGAGACTGGATAGGGCATGTGAGTTAGAAAGTAGATTAAGACTGACTCCAGGAATTTTGGACTGAGCAATAGAAAGGATGGAGTTGCCATTAACAGACATGAAGGAGAGGAGCAGCAGGCTTGGAGAGCAGTACTCTGAAGATCCATGTTGGACCTATGGAGCTTGAGATGCCCATTGGTCACCCAAGCAGCATGGCGAGTAGGCCTGGAATTTGAGGTCAAGATGTACATTTGGGAATTATCATCTTACAGGTGATATTTAAAGCCATGACAGCAAATGAAATCAACAAGGTAGAGACTAGGAGCAGGACATCCTAATGTTCACAAGACATGGAAAGAGAATGACAAGCAAAGAAGACTGAGAAGTCATGGCAGAATGATAGGAAGAAAGCCAGGCAATTGTGGTGTCACAGAAGCCAAGGGAAACAAGAATTTTCACAAGGAAAGCGATCATTCGTACCCAGTGCTGTGGAAAGGTCAAGTCAGGAAGAATTCACCACTGGATTTAGCAATATGGCTGCCACAAAGGTCTAAGAGAAGAGCGGTTCTGAGGGATGACGGGAGAGAGTTCGAGAAAAAACTGTAGGGGGTTTGAGGCACAGATGGGCCCACTCTTTTAAGGAATTTTGCTTTAAAAGGAAAAGGAGAAAAGGGTGGTACCTAGGGTAGATGTGAGGTCAGGAGAGGGTTTTCTTAATGGAAGAAATAGCCACATGTTTATAAACTAGATGAGTTTTCTATTGCTGTGTAACAAATCACTCAAATTTAGTGCTTAGAATAATATGACTGTATTCTCTCTCAGTTTTCCCAGTCAAACACAGTGAACCTGGGAGTATCTGGACAGGGTTTCTCACAAGGCTCCAATCAGGAAGTCAGTCGGGCAGATTCCCTTTCAGGAGCTGGAAGTCTTCTTGCAACCTTCAGTGGTCCTTGACTGAACTCAGTTTCTTGCAGCTGGAAGACTGCAGTCCCTGTTTCCTTGCTGGCTATCAGTCCAGGACTACTCTCAGCTCTAAGGAGCTGCCCCTGGTTCCCAGTCACGTGGCCTATCATGCGTGGCCTCTTGTAGCATGGCTATTCACATCAAGATCAGCAGAGACTTCTTGGCTCCATCCCAAGGGCTCAGACCTCTTCTAAAGGGCTTCCCTCTGACACAGACACACCCAGAGTAATCTCTCTTTTGATGAACTCAAATTCAACTGAGGTGGGGAGTGATTCACATCTGTAACAGTCTCTCACTTATGCCATATAACAAAATATAATCCATGGAATTATAGGACCTTTGTCATATTTCTTGGGCTAGATTTAGTCACAGATTCTACCTGAACTCAAGGAAGGGATGGGACTACATAAGAAATGACACATTGGAAGATTCCTTGGGGGTGCCAAAAATATAGACCCCTGGGAAGAGGTCAGCAGAGAGGGGGAAAAATAGTGATTCAGAAGTGAAGTGGGGGGAATGCCGGGGCAATGTCCTCCAGTAGGAGAGAAGAGATGGCACATCAGGCTCAGAGTACAGTGAGGCCACGTGGAGCAACGGGAAGGAGGGTGAAGATGAGTTATGCATGGGGCTTGGGGAGGAGCTTTCTTCTCTCCACTTCAGTGTTCTCAGTGAGATAAGGAGCAAGGGTGATCAGGACCTGAGGGCAAGGATGGGCTAAAGGTTTACTTTAATATGTTCTTCATATTTCCTATCATATGGCTAATCTTGACATATTTATTATGATATATTCTTGCACCATTGTTAGTTGATGTCATCTTTGTGGAGAAGGAAAAGAACATCTATACCTTGGTGTCAGGTGCATGGATAGCCTGGTGCTGTCACTGAGTGCTTGGATACCAGGCTGGAGCACTTTGGTGGGGACTAGATGAGTCACTCAGGTCTTGGCCCAAGGGAGACCCCAAACCTAAACCAAAATGCACACAGAGAGGAGGCTGCTGCCTTAGGGCCCAGCAGGGCTGGGGTTGGTGGTCTAATCACCACAGCTGGTGGCACTCAAGCGTTGAGGATGCATTTAGCAAGTGATTCAGAATCTGGAGCCGTAAGGCTAATAGACATTGCATATTCAATATTTTCATTTATGGCTCGTAAATGCAGGGCTTGTCCTGGCTTACAAACTACATGGAACACCTGTATCGCGATGCCTTTTCCCCACAAAATTTCCCAGGTAATTAGTTTTATGGAGTATTGCCATTTGGCACATCTCAGCCTGCCCCCCTTCCAAGCACCCTGGGGATATCTGAACTACTGGAAAAGAAATCTTACCACATGACTATATTTAGAATTTAAATGAACATAAAGCATTCTATAGCAGGTCTATCAAGCATTCCATGTACAGTCTGTATAGAGAAACAGAATATCTGGACAGCCCTAGGCTGAGAAATCCATTCCTCTCACTCACAGTCCTTGGTAGTGGCTTTACTGCATTCCCAGGATGGCACATGAGAGTCTCACTTTTCTGGCCAGGCTGCTTCCCTTCTTGGCTGTTCTAGAGTCCCATGGACTTTTGTCCCCTCTCTTTTTAGCTCTATCCTGGGCACACCCTCGCCACAGCTTCCCCAGCCCCAATCTCACAGGGAACTGGGGTACCCTATCTGAACTGCACCTCTTTCCCCTGCAGGGGGGCCTGGCCTGGCTCCCCTTCCTGAGTGGTGTTCACTTTCTACTGTTAGTAAATCCATGGGTTACACAGTCTGTGGATCTACAGCTGGTGTGTCTGTTTCGGAGTCTGATGCATTCCTGTGCTCACTTCTTGTTGGGGGAGAAGGATTAAACTTGTTTTTCTGGTGGCTGCTGTTTTGTTTCTGTATTTCTCTACACCTCTCTGCTGCTTTACAGCTAGAAGAGAGGATATTGAATACTCTCAACGCAAAGAAATGATAAATGTGTAAGATGATCTGAGCACTACACTTTATATATATTGAAACATCTCTATGTACCCGTTAAATATATACACTTATTATGTGTCAACTAAAACAAAATAAACTTTAATACAAAGTGCCTTTTGCATCCTCTTGTAAGTAAGAGATGCTCACAGCTTGGGACACCATATGCCAATCTTCTGGACTGGCCAAGCTAAAGAACACCCTGAGTGACACCATCTACACACAGCTGGCAGGTTGCCAAGGTTTGACAGCATTTTCCAATAAGAATCTTCTCCCCTTACTTCAACTCCGTAGGGCTGAGATCTGCTTAAAGATATCAGGTAGAATTTCTCCAAAGAAAATTGACCTCCTTTAGTCAGGAGAGGGTTACTCCAGTGGCCCTATTGGCTTTTCAAAGGCTGACAAGACTCCAATTACCCTAGAATGGTAGAACCTTTGGTAATGGGATCAATTCCTTGGCTGTCAAATGAGAAGGCTTGATTTGCATAAGGAGCTCCAGGGTCCATGGGGAGGAAGAACTTGATCCTTTCTAATCCCTCCTCCCTGGGATTTGGACTTAGAGAACACTTTAGGATGTGTTAAGAGGTGCAGGAAGGGCCAAAGATACCTTCAAATGAAATACAGTTAAGGCAAAGGAGCACTGAGACTGGTGACCTAGGACCCTCATGAGAAGAAGAGAAGCTTTGACATAGCAGGTAGTTGATGGTGAAAGCCTCTAAGGGCCCAACTTCCCCACACAAGATTGATTCATTTAACAAATATGCTGCACACTGGGCTGGACGTTGGGTACATCTGGATGAAAAAAATAGTGATTCAGGAAGTGGGGGGAATGCTGGGATGATGTTCTCCAGAAGGAGAGAAAGGATGGCACATCAGGCTCAGAGTACAGCCAGGCCACGTGCAGCAATGGGAAGGAGGGCAGAGATAAGTTGTGTGTGTATGGTGGGGCTTGGGAGATCTCTCTTCTCTCCACTTCAGTGTTATCAGTGAGATAAGGAGCAAGGGTCATCAGGACCAGAGAGTGAGGAGAAGCTGAAGGTTTATTTTAATATGTTCTTCTTATTTCCTATCATCTGGCTAACCTTGACATAGTTATTGTGATGCATTTTTCATCATTTTTATTTGATGTCATCTTTGTGGAGAGGGAAAAGAGCATCTATAACTTGGTGTTGGGGGCCCATGTGGGGGCGCCCGGACAGCCTGACACTGTCACTGAGTGTTGATAACATTGTGTTAAGCCGTGGAGTGTTGAAAACATTGTGTTCTGGGAAAGTTGCGAAGTGTGAGTGCTGAGGCTGGGTTGCCTGGCTAGGGCTCCCCTGCCACTCTAGTGGGTCTACATACTCCCCACGTCCGTGGGCACATGTTGTGCACCATGCTGTGCTAGTCTTGAAGGAACTAGAAGGAGGCAACCAGAGACAATGGGTGAGAACAAGGCATGAGGTGTGGGTCGTTGTCCTGACGGCAATAAGACGTACAGAACTTCCCCATGCACAAAGGTTAACTCCAAATGGATCAGAGACCTAAATGTAAAACCTCAAACCATAAGAACCTTAGAAAAGGAAGGAAATACTCTCATGGAAATCGGAACTGGCATCCAATTTCTGTACAAAACCCGAAACCCACAGGACTTAAGAGAGAAGATAGACAAATGGGACCTTATTAAACTGACAAGCTTCTGCAAAGCCAAAGAAACCATCAAGAGAGCAGGGAGACAGCCTACAGACTGGGAAAAAGTATTTGCCAACTCTAGGTCTGACAAAGGCTTAACGTCCTGGATCTACAAGGAACTGAAGTGTACTGAAAAGAAGAAAACAAACAACCCCATTATAAAATGGGCAAAAGACATGAACAGACACTTCACAAAAGAAGACATTCAAGCAGCCAACAAACACATGAAGAAATGCTCAACCTCACTAATCATCAGGGAGATGCAAATCAAAACCACACTGAGATACCACCTAACTCCAGTCAGAATGGCAATTATCAACAACTCAAAAAATAACAGCTGCTGGAGAGGATGTGGTGAAAAGGGAACACTTCTACACTGTTGGTGGGAGTGTAAACTAGTGCAACCTCTGTGGAAAGCAGTGTGGCGATTCCTAAAAGCTCTAAAAATTGACCTTCCATATG
>NW_007040635.1:388995-394223 GCF_000164805.1 Carlito syrichta | reverse complement strand
AAGAAAAAAAAAAAAAAGTGGTGCGAGGGGGGGATGTGGAAAGACCCTAGGAGTCTCAGAGGCTGTCCAGGTGTCTCCAATATGTGTATTTTATTTTATTATGATATTTTTTTGAGTTGGGTCTCACTCTGTTGCCCTGGCTGGAGGGCAGTGAGTGATGTGATCTTGGCTCACTGCAGCCATGACCTCCTGGGTTTAGGTGTGTGCTACACCTAAATTAAAAAAAAATTTTTTTTAAGAGATAAGGTCTTGCTATACTGCCCAGGCTAGTCTCTAACTTCTGGGTCCAAGAAATTCTCATGCCTCAACCCACCAACATGCTGGAATTACAGGCATGAGCCACCACACCAGGCCCAATATATGTATTTTAAAATGTATTTCTAAAAAGTATACTAATATGTTGGGTGCCTTATTTTATATATGTAAATATATAGCAAAATACTGTATATGAGTGTATTATAAATATAAAAATATGGTAGAAACCAGCAATAGTAACCTAAACATAAAAATAATACTTGAAATATTTTTTTGTTTTATGTGTTAATGGTTTGAAAATATGACTGAATATGTTTTGTAATGTTTATTGTATCTTTGTGTGTCATTTTGTGATGAAACAATTTGAACATCAATTTTTAACTATGGTTTATTTTAATATTTAGTTTAATTGTCTTTCCATTGCTAGAAAAGACATTTTGCAAAAATATGTAGACTCAAATGCAAGAAACACTTCATTGGTTGCACTTACTAAATCATGGTATTCATGTTTTAGTCCCACCCACCAAACATATGAAGATTTTTGTGAAAACAAAATCTTGTTTCTAGTTTTTCTGGGAAATTTGTTTTCCTTGATGTCAGTCAGTTGTTCTTTAAAACAAATCAGAAGGTGTAGCACTTTTGTAATTTTAACAAATGGGTTAAGAAATTAAATAGATAATTTGAAAGATTTTAGACAGGCTAGAATAGCTACTTTCAATTTTTTAAAGGGTGTCTACGTGAGAAATTATAGAAGTGAACTAGTTACATCCTTTTTGGCAACAAAATGTAACAATTTTAACATTTCCAAATACCCATTTCAAGATGCTCTCTCCTTAGCACAAGTTTATTTGAAAATTATCTTTCTCACCCATTTCTAAAACACTCAGATTTGAGGGAGGTTTGATTCAGTGTGTTTATGTTTTGAAACTGTCTGCCAGCAAGCACATTACTAATAGCTGCACGCCAGACCAGAAGACCAGCCTGTTGGGAGCACATGCCTTTTTCACAAGAGACATGAGTAATTTGTAAGTTAGACCACTCTATGCAGGACTTAGCAGGTGATAATCTCTGGGTGGTAAAAAGTGTTCAGAAGGTTTCCATGGCCACTTCTCATCCTTTTTTTTGAGTTGGAGTCTCACTCTGTTGCCCAGGCTGGAGTGCAGTGGCACACATGTTGGCGACCACCCCAGTGTTGACCCGCTGGATTCCTGGCGATTCTTCCACCTCAGCCTTCCAAGTAGCCGGAATTACAGGCACGTGCTACCATGCCTGGCTAATTTTTTTTTTAATTGTAGAGACGAGGTCTCGCCAAGTTGCCTGGGCTGGTCTTGAACCCATAGGCTTAGGCAATCCACTTGCTTCGGCCTCCTAAAGTGCTGGGATTACAAGCTGAGCCATCAAGCTTGGCCTCCATCTTGTTAAGAAGGGGTGGGAATATTCTAGTGCAGTCTAAAAAATAGCACTGTAAACTGAACACAGGAAACTCACAGTTTGGTGAGAATGTACATTGGTACTGCCACTGTGAAAAACAGTATAGAGGTGCCACGAAAAATTAAAAATAGAATTACTATATGATCCAGCAGTCTCACCACTGGATATACGTCCAACAGAAAGGAAATCAGTATCTTGAAGAGATATCTGAATTTCCATGTGCGTTGCAGCATTATTTATATAGCCACAATATGGAAATAACTCAAATGTCTACAGAAAAATGGATAAAGAAAATGAGGTATATATGCACAAGGGAAATATTGTTCAGCCTTTAAAAAGAAGGCAATCCTGCCCGTTTGACAACATGGATGAATCCCTGGACTATGACACCAACCCAGATATACTCTTCCTGCCAGGAAGATGTGGGGAACCTGACTGCTGCTTGAGAAATCAAGAGGTGATTATAACCACAGGGTCCTTCTTTGGAGACCAGAGAGGGGACAGAGGAGGATAGGATGGTGCAGACATATTCCATTTTTCCTTGATATGAGACTCTTTCTGCCCTAGATATTGACATATCACCCATCTGAGTTATTTCTGGTAGTTGGAATTTAGTTTTTGTGGATTGGACACTGCCCGCCCCCTTCCAGTCTCAGTTCTCATCAGATCTGACACCTCTTCTGTTCTACCAAGGGAGATTCACCCACAGCTGCCAAATGTCTCAAACCCTCACTCCTTTGTTCACATGGTTCTCTTTTCCTACCCTGCTAGGTAGTCCCTTCCCCATGAGGCACCGCTCCTCTGTATTTCCTGACAGCTCGCCAGGTGCCTCCTCTCTGGTCTGATCACCAGGAACAGGTCTTTATCACAACAACTTGAACCTGTGTTGAATTGCCGATTTCCCTGTCTGGCTGCTTGAAGAGAGACCGAGCTTCTTGAGGGAAAAGAATCTGTCTTATTCTAGATGAATGTTTGAATGAAAGTTCGAATGAATGAAGGCGCTGTTCTAGGTGCCAGGCAGGCACCGAGGAACACAGCTGATGCTAAGCCGGGCAGTGTGGCCATCAGCTGGGAGCAGGGTGGTATCTCTGCCAGGGCATGCCCAGGACTTACGGTCAAGCCCCTTTAAAGCAGGACATTCCCTGAGATCACTCTCTAGGAGAGGGCCTGTTCTCTCACCCCTCAAGCCCTCTCTTGTCTTCTGACACCCAACACAGATAGGTACTGTTTCCCTTCCAGACTCACAACCTCCCCTTGACCTTTCCGAGACGCCTTGCCTGACTCTCTCTCATAGCTGCATTAAGTGGTTTCGTTGCATTCAGGGCAACTCGATTGACTGAAGCTTTCACAAGCAATTGCTTTTCTCTAAAATTTGAAGAACCCACTTTGGTAACAATTTTTATTCTAGCTGTACATTTTCAAAGCTATTAACTGTACTTTGTCTTCAAAATGGGGCTGAGCCCTTACTTGGGGGTCAGATGCTTCTTGTTGGGAAGTCCAGTTTTGGAATGGCAGTGGGTCCCTCCCCTTTCTGTCTAAGCTTAAAGTGTGGCAGGCACTCACCCCCAACCCCGTGCTGGCCTGCCCACTCCGTGACCTCTCTGGGGCAGGCAGTGGCACTGGATCACTAGGGGGTCAGTAATCCTAGAACATTCTCTATGAGAGGCAGGGCTCCTTAGAGGCCGGACTTTAGTCAAGTGTTTCCGTGTGGCTCTTGTCCTGGGAGATACACACATTTCACAGAACAGGTCTAGCCACCATCCCAGATGGTCAGAAAATCAGCTGTGTGGATAGGCAGCCCATGTGCGTGGGTTGAGATCCTTGAGATAGACAGAGAAGGAACAAATCCCGGGAAGAGGACAGAGGGAATGAGACAGGCAGGCCCATCCCTAGTAGACTGCATAACTGGTCCTGATTTCGACCATTTCCTGTCTCTACGTTCTTGACCCTAGGACTAAATGTGCAGTGAATCTCATCATGCTTTGACTTTGGGTTAGGCTCATGCTGCTCTGGCCAGAGATATCCACATAGAAGTTAGAGTGTGTTGGTTCTGAGGCAACCCTTAAGAGAATTGTATGCTTCTGTTTGCTGATTATCACCATGAATGTCATCAGGAGAAGAGTGTCTTCCAGCCTGCCATACTGTGTCAGCCCGAGTCTCATGAGAGAAGCAGACCTGAGTCTAAGCTGCAGCAAAGAGATACATCCAGCCTGACTTGCAGCTTAAAGCAGAGATGCCCCATTCCCATCAACCAATCCATGGATGTCCAAGAAAAAATTATCGTTGCACTGAATTTTGGGATATTTTGTTATGAAGCTGTAAGTAACTTATACAATGTCTCAATGTAAGATTTTGAAATGGGTAAAGTGTGTCCTTTCTACAGCTCCAGGTTCTTTTTCCAATTTCCTTTTCTTCTTGAGTAAGAATATATCCTGTCTGTACTAGTAATGAAAATTGGATTCAAACAGTACCACTTATGGAGTACTTGCAGTGTGCCAAATTTTGTTACAGGTACCTACACGTCTTACTCAATTTAATCCTCACAACAAATCCTGTGAGAAACCCTGTAATCTCCATCTTAAAGATGAGAAAATAGAGACCCAGAGAAGTTAAGTAACTTGCCCAAATTCACAGAGCTAGGCTGTGGATGCAGCAAGTATACAAACTCAGATGGTCTGGTTCCACAGCCTATATTCTTGTCTGCTGATAATTGTGTCTTTACTGCCTCTTCTCACTTTTTCTTATCAGGGCTCTGGAGAGTTCAGTCCTAAGGTGGCCTCTGTGACGTCTTTTGACAGAGGTTGCCTTTTAGCTCTGAGCTCTAGAAGTGGTTTAGAAGGGTCCCTCTTGTTAAGAACGCTTCAAGAGTCACTGAGCAAATTGGAGAATCTGTGTTGAAAATGACACTGACAAGACCAAGGCCAACATGCCATTCCTAGGTACTGTAGCCCTGACACTGACTGTTCTCTGGGTGGTGGCCTAAAAAGCCTGAAAGCACAGGACATAGCCGTGCCCCTCTCTGTCTGGGGCTGTGTGGTGCAGGAGAACTCGTCAGAGGAGTCCAAGGAGCTATATTCCAGCTCCAGGTCACCACAGCCATATATTCCCAGGAGGGTTAGATTGGTGTTGACAGGCACTCGTAAACTGCAAAAACACATAGATGCTAGTGATTAGAATTATGGTTGCAGATGCATAATTTGATGACAGAGTTTGTTGCCACCCTCACCAGCCTAGACTTTGTTTGGCTGGTGTCCCCGGGCTAATGAAGTAGGGGAAGCTTGTTCTCGACACCCTGCAAAGCTTATTTTTATGCCTTCTACTTTCCTTTATTTCTTCCTCCCTTCATCCCTACCTTTCTTCCTCCTCTCCTCGCCCCTCCCCTCCCTCCCTCCCTCTCTCCTTCCCTTCTCTTCCCTCCTCTTTCTTTCCCTTTCTTCCCCTCCCCTCCCTTCCTTCTCCCTTTCCTCATCTTCCCCTTTCCTCTCCTTCCCTCCTCTTCCTCTCCCCTTCTTTATCCTCCCCTTTTCTCCTCCCTTTATTGT
>NW_007040635.1:387703-388975 GCF_000164805.1 Carlito syrichta | reverse complement strand
TTCCTTCCCTTACCCTCTTCTTTCCCTTCTTTTTGTCTCTCCTCCCTTCCCCTCCTCTTTTCTCTCTTCCCCTCGCCTCTCCTCCCCTTCCCTTCCTTTTTCTTTCCCTTCCACTTCCCTTCCCTTCCCTTCTTCTCCCCTTCCTTCCTTTCCTTTTCCTTTCCCTTTCCCTTCCTTTTTCTTCCCTTTTTCCTCCCCTTCCGTCTCCTTCCTCTTCCCCTTACCTTCTTTTCCCTTCACTTTTCTTCCCCTCCCCTCCCCTCTCTTCCCCTTCCCTCATTTATTCAACAGCATTTCTTAATCTGGAGTTGCCAGTTTCTAAAATAGGAACCATACAGTGGATGCAGAAGCCAGCACCTTACAGCTGAAACCATCTCATGGTTGCCCCTTCCCCCAGGTGCTGGGTGCCTGGTGACCATGCCTTGGGTTCTTTTCCTCTGTGGAGGCCAATTTAATAAAGTAGTCAGTTTCTAAGTCTGAAACCTAGGCAGTCCCTTTCCTCCCATCCTGGTAAACCTGAGTAATGGAGGCTGACTGGTGGCAATATCCATATCAAACACAGATCCCAGCCCCAGAGAAGGAGCAGCACTGGAGAAGGACAGAAGCAGGGAAGTGACATGCAGGAGGAGAGGAAGAATAAATTGCCCTGGACATGAAAGGAAGGAAATTGCATATATCGTAAGCTAATCTTATATAAATAAGGCAGATATGACTGTTTTAATAGGCTCTGGAAAACCGAAAAGACCCACAGGGAGAAAGTGCTGGTAACAAATGAGATGCAGATTTTGGAAAAGAAGCAGACAGTAGCTATTCCTAGTGGAAGCAGGAAGATGGGGTGGTTTTTAATTAGGCTTATCCTATAGAAGCCTGGACCAGACTGAGCACAGGGCAACCGAGAGGTTGTTCAAGCTTCTGGCACCTGAGGGAGAATAGTAACTCTTCAAATGCAAACAGGCCAAAGACAGACACTAGCAAGGTCCCACTGAGCCCCCTAAGGACAGAGCCTGGGGTCAGGTGCTGATATAATCTGCCTCTAACTGCCAAGTCTGAGGAGCTAGGCTGAGCTGGGAGGGCAGGACTGGGGTGGAGATTTGAGATTTGGGCTACGAGACGTTATGCAAATGAAAACTGAGTGAATTAAGAAGTACATGGGTGATTTGTGTTCTTCAGGATATATTTCGCAGCAACCTGGATGGAACTAGAGTCTATAATACTGAGTGACCTCTCACAGAAACAAAGATCCGAATACCACATGTTCTCACTCATATAATG
>NW_007040635.1:330796-387267 GCF_000164805.1 Carlito syrichta | reverse complement strand
AAAAAAAAAAAAAAGAAGTACATGGGTGTTGGGTTTGGGTCGATTTGCAGGGATGGATTCTGCTGGCAAGGGATTTGAGTAGTGGGCTTTTCAGAAGGCCCCAAAGTGTGGCCAACAATGGCTTTCTGCCCCTGGGCACATCTGGGCATCACCACATGGGGGAGATAAGCAGTGATGAGACAAGGCTGGGATGAGTGCAAGCTGATGGCTTATGTTGTTCATTTCAGAGCCAGGAAGTCCAGGAAGAATGGTCAGGAGAATAGAGGGAAAACAGATATTGACACAGAATGTATTTCTTGCAGCAAATATGATGTGGATGGGGATGGAGCTACTGGAGGCAGAAAGGTCAGTGAGAGAACATCTGCATTCTTGGCATGGGGTGGGCTTTGGCCACAGCCACAGGAGAAAAGCATACATCATCATGGTTTGACAGCATGGATCGAGGGGCAGTTGGCCTGAGTGAGAATCCTGGCTCTGCCACTGAGGCTGTGTGACTTTTGACAAGTCACTAAAACTCTCCCTGCCTTGGTTTCCCTATCTGTAAAATAAGTGCTGATATGAGAATTAAATGATTCAATATTTACAAAATGCTTAGGATATGGCTTGGTACATAGTGAAGCCTCACATGAGGGTTTGTTAAGTAAAAGATAATCATATAATTTAAAAAAGAAATACAAAGGGAAAATGAGAAGACGAGCAGAGATCTAGATACCATGTGCACAAAAGGCTGGCTGGGGAAGTTGCTAATTCACTGAATGGGACTTGGAGGGAAGAGTAGGGACTATTCATAGCCTGGGAGCCCTGGTGCTGGGGGTACTGGGAGGATGGAAAAGTGCTGTGGAATCTGGCAGGAGCATCCTTTTTGGGGGAGGATCCATGTGGGTGGCGTGGGACCTGAAGAATTGGAGGAGGCAGAGGGATACCCCAAAAAAGCTGTCACACAAGCTGCTGCATCCCCGGCAGGACAGTGGAAAACCACCAGATGTCACAATGAAGTCCTTGATGAAGTGAGTAAGCTGCTATGTTTTAAAGTTGCTTCTTTAATTTATGCCATATTTTAAGCAGAAAGGAGATGATGGAAGAGTTGAGGCCATGGAGACAAGAGATGTGGTAGCCTCTTGGTGACCTTGTAGGTTCATAGGCAAATCTTGACCTAAAACCAGCAACCAACTGACTGACCGATCAACCAACCAACCAACGAACCAACCAACCAGATCTCAATTTTAATAGTAGACAACTGGAGATGCAATCTTAGATTTTATGTTGGACACAAAAGTTTTCCCAGTGGTTACTGCTGCTTAGAAAAAAAAGATTCTGCTTCCCTGGGTTACATGCCACTCCCCTGGACAGGACCTCTCCTTAGTTACTCTCTGGCTTCTCCGCCTCTGCTTCCCCCTGCTCTTGAGGGCTCTGCAGCACCAGCAAAGAACACTAACTACTGGGGTTGCGAGGGAGCAGTGTGGGAGGGATGTCCCTCCTCTCTAATGACTTTCTCTGGACTTGCTGCTGTTAGAAGTAGTTGTAAGACAGCAGGGAATAGGCCTTCGAAAGCAAAAACTCCCAACAGTGGATTTTGTGAGAAGAAAATAGAAAGGAAATGAACAGGAGAGAACTGGTAAGCCAGGTAGTCAAGAAAAGGTGGGGCCAGAGTGGCAGAAAGGTGAAACTTTCCAAAATGATAAGAGATTGATAATAATAAAATTAGCAGTCACTCAAAGACCTTATATATTGTCTGTGCTCTCACTTTCTGGGCATCAGCCAGCTGTTGGGAAGCTGTTGGGACCTCCTGCTAAGCCAGGGAATTTGGAATGAAGATAGAGAATTTTCCTCCGGGAACTCACCCCTGCTGGGTCCTGCTATGGATGTGAACTCATCTCATGATAACACCACCTGGCATCCCTGAATTCTGCTTCCCTGGGCATGCTGACACTGCAGTCCACACACAATCCTGATTCTCCCTGCCTTAGCCTCAAGAAGTAAGGGTGAGGTGATGGGAGGAGTCTTATCCTTTGGGTAAAGGGCAAGTTGACCCCTCCCCCTTTCTGATTGGCTTGAGAAATGTGGGAAACATCAGTGCTTATGGCCAGAACAAATGATGGAGTGTTTTGGTGTTCCAGAAAAGTGGGTTTCAAATCATGACCAGCACTATTTTTGGAGCTTGTTTTGGCCTTGTGTGCCTGCCTTTCTGTCTTTGTTCAAGGACTTGGGGAATCTCTATTAGCTTTAGGGTAGGGAGTTTAGTTTCCCCCGAATTCTAATGCATCGTCATGATAAGGTACCACACCAGAAACACACACCCAGGTTGGTGGGCACATTAGGATCATCCGTGGACCTTTCAGTTCAGACAGAGGGAATGAGGACAGTTTCAGGGTATTTACAGGGGTCTGGTAGACTCAGACTCTGATCTTGAAGACAGGAATTTCCTCTAGCTTTCTTCCATGGGAAGTCCATGGTCCAGCAGCTTGCTGATCTTGTGAAAGTCACCGTTCATTTATGGCTTGTGAGTTTCCTTTTCTTAAAAATGAGGGTTTGCTGACTTGGGGATGGGTTTTGGGCCTGTGAAGCCCTGAGCCTGGATGTAAAATTCTGTGTGTGTGTGAATATGTCTGTACATTTTTCTGGGGTCTATGGCTTTCATTGTGATCTCAAGAGAAGGTCCTCGGGAAAGGTATTTCTCTGTTCCCTTTGACATCACAAAACCTCTTAGAGTTCTCAGCTGAGGCACATGTCCATCTCAGACAATATTGAGGCTCCTTTTCTGGACTTTTCATTTACCTCATCTAGTCCTATTATTACTTTGATTGTTGTTGTTGTTGCTGCTGCTGCTATTGTTTTACTTTCTTTTTCTTGTTATCTGCTTGTCTAATCTTTCAGTACCTGGAGAGTTCAATATCCATATTCAGAGAGTATCTGACATGGATTTCTATAACATTTGAGATGTGAGAACAGCTTGAGAAACACAGTGTAAATATTCATATCTTTACCTTTCCAGTAAATTCTCACGCTTATCGAAATAGACTCTTGGGACTTGATTGTTGGGTTCCCTGTTCTTACTTTTTCTTTTGTTCCCATCTATTTTCTCCTTTTAGACGAGCTTACGATCCAGTTTGGATAGCTTAATTCAGAGAGGAAGCGTTCGCTGAGATCTGCCACATCCCACTTGTCCAAACCACACAATATGCTTTGGGTTTCTTCAGGCATTAAAAATGACAAACCCTTTGTTTAAAGAAAATTTTTAATTTTTCAAGGCTCTTACTTGATCTCATGACAAGCCTGTCAGGTAGTTATCAGAGATGATGGTTATGAAAGCACCTTGTCATAGGATAGGTGTAAGACAGGTAAGTGAGAGAGTGGCATTTTATAAGGGTTAATATGAAAACACAGAACATTTAGATTTGAGTTGTTCAACATAGCAGTTAAACCCGGGGGCTTGGAAATAAGCAGATGGAGGACTGAATACTAGTCCTTTGTTGACTAACTGTATTACATTGGGCACAGTGCTCAAACTCTCTAAGCCTCTGTTTTCTCACACATAAATGAAATGGTGACAGTGATACTTATATCCCAGGCATGTCATGAAGATTATAGGGGATTGTGAGCTCATTCACAGACAGGGCTTGGTAGCCTTCCTCATTTTGAAAATGTTACCACAGAGACAGACATATACCCACCTCCATCATGAAATTTCTGCATCTGCCTCTTGATCTTAAGTTGTTAGAATGCTCTAGAACAACAATAACAACAAAAGTCAGATATGGAAGAAAAAGTAGAGATCGTCTATTTTACTTCCAACTCAATTTATAGATGAAACCTTTATAGCCCAGAGGAAATTGCTTTACCCAAGACACAGAACTACTTAGGCAACAGGGTGACCAATGCCCTGGCACTCAGGAGTTTCCCAGGATGTAGGACTTGAAAAGCTAAAATTGGGATAATCCTGGGCAAGCTGAAATAAGGAAATTGCCTGAGGCAGCCACGAGACAAGATCCTGGTCTCCTGATTTCCAGCCAGAGAAGTAGCTTTTTCACCTATAAAACAAATGTTCCAGACCTAGTCGATCTGTTTATAGTATTTGCTACTTGGGTTCTGAAAAGGCCCTCTTACCAATGTGCCCCGATCCCCATGCTGTAAGATGAGAACATTTTCTATCCCCCATCATCTATCCCCCAGCCTTTACTGGGATCACAACTATGGGTGAGACTTGGGGTTTTTTTAGGGCTGGCTGTGGCCTAGGGCTGGAATACAAGGGTTGAGTGAACTTGCATCTGTCTGCTCATAGCTGCATTGCTTCTGGGTATGGTGCTGAGAGCATCTACACCCAGGTCACATGGAGATGAGGAAGAATAAGAGATGTTTGTGGGACTGTGGACTATCATAGAGAGAATGGGACAAGTGACATCAAACCTAAAATAAAGTTGGGAGCTGGGTGAGAAAAAGAGTGAGGAGTTGAGATTGGTGGCATGAAGCTCTGTAAGTGATGTGTCACACCTTCTACCCAGGTACATATATTCAACAAGGAGTTTGTGTCCAGAGTACATAATGAAATCCTATAAATCAATGAGAAGAAGACATTAGAAAAACAGATAGAAGCCATAACAAAAGATATTCCACATGATCAGTAACGTATGGAGAAGTGCAAAACTTTAGTCATCAAAGAAATGCAAATTAAAAACATATACTCACCAAAGTGACTAAATTGAAACACCAAATGTTCAAGAGAATGTAGGGCATTGGGAACTCACATGCCCTGCTGGTGAGAGTATAAAGTGGTATAACCACCTTGGAAAATTGCTTGGTGGAATCTACTAACTACACACACATACCCCATGAACTAACAATTCTGCTACTAGGTATGTACTCAAACAGAAGTGAATATGTGTGTGCACCAAGATGAAAAGAATGTGCCTAGCAGCATTTTTCACAAGAGCCTCAAACTAGAAATAGCTCAAATGTCTATCAATAGTATGATAAGTAATTGTAATAACATTGCACAATGGAATGCCATGCAACGATAAAAATGAATGACAATGCCATATCTAATAACATGGATTAGACACAAAAAGGTACATTTTATATATAGTCTATACACATTTCCATTTATATATATGATTCCTTTTATATTAAGTTCCAAAATAGGCAAAACTGATCATGGCTTTAGAAATGAGGTTGATAATACCTTTCAGGGAGTTAGTGACTAAGTAGAAGCATGATCAGAGTTTCTTGGGATGTTATTTTCCTTCATCTGGGTGGTGGTGCAAGTTTACTTTGTGAAAATTCATTGAAATGAGCTCTTATAATTTGAGTACTTTTTGGTATGTACATAGTCCTTTAAAAAAAAACACTTATTTTGAAAAATGGCAGCAATATGTTATCTAGTGCCTTTTCTCCATGTTCTGAGTCACTGCGCAGCTATGGACACAAAGTCTGGGCCTTAGTTTCCCCAGGATACTACACCACTATTCAGAGTTATAGTGCAAAAGAAAGGTATCCATTCATTATCTTCCCCTCAGGTTCTGTCCTGTAAGGTGGAGGGTGAACCTGTGCCAGCCACCTCTCCTTTCTGACATGAAGACTCTCGGGTGCAATGGGGTGACTGGTGCCTTCCAGACCTAGCACCCTTTTACTTCCTTCCTAGAGAATGAAATGTGCCCTCTGTTCTGGGCCCCAAACTGCACCAAACCACCTGTCCTAGAACTTTAATAAATTGACTCCTGCCAATCTCTCCTCCTCCTCCAGGTTTCCACTTCATTTGCAGGCCACTTCACCCATTTTTTCCCCCCTTTTGTCCTTGGTTTTCAAGACAGCCCATTTGGGCTGATCCTTGTTCAATGACAAGTTGTCAGAACTGCTCAGGCCTTAGTTATGTTGTGTGATTTAAGCAAAAAAAAAAAAAAAAATCTGACTGGGGAAATTAGATGGAGGTGATTGCAGCTAAAGTGCCTTTTATTGAAGCTTTTGGAAAACATAAATGTCATCAGTCCTGTCAAAGCCAGACACAGGAGAAAATAACAGGACTCAAGGCAGGCCATTGCACACGCTGGGACTGCACAAACTTAGAATTAGCCTTCTTATTTGTTATTACTTTTTCCTTGTAGGTGGTGGGGGTGAAGGGGGAAGAGAGGAGAACACGAATAGACAGAGAGAGAAGAGCATGATGGGAACCTGGGTGCAAAATACTGAATGTGAGCAGTGGTGCTTATTATTTTATTCCTCTAGAGTATGGACAACAGCCCTGTGACTTCTGAGCAACTGAGATAAAAGAGGCTAAGTGTCGGAAACATTGGCCTTGGCTTGGAATTGGAGTGAAGAACAGTAGACCAGATTGGGATGGGAGATGAAATGTGGTGCTCTGACCCCTCCTCTGTCATCACAGCAGATGGATATTGACCAAGTGCCCTGCAACATCCAGAAAGCATACCCATCCAGAAGGACCTTCCTATCACTTAGAGACTATTGAGAATCTACTACAGCTGAGGCCCTGGTTGGAATACAGAGCAGATCATGATGCAGCCTTGAACCAGGTCATGTGCCAAGAATCTAGAACTGGGACTTTGAGGAAGGGTTGGTCTTAGCTATGGGAGAGAACACTACAAGTGGCAATCAGTTGAAACTTGAGTCTGAGATAAAAAGATTAGTGGATAAGAAAGGGTAGATGACAGGGGAGTTACTTAGTCAGAAATCCAAGCAGAGATTGTAGTTGAGACATATCAGACAAGACTCAGAGAGCAGATCCTTGGTACAAAGGTTGAGACTGGTGGTGGTCAGCTCTGACAAGGGTAGGCAAGAGGCAGCAGCTAGTCATACATAAGGTGGTGGAGGTTTAGGGAAGGGAAATCTAGTCTCTCAGTTCTGGGCCAGAGCATTAGTCAAAAGAAATCAGGTAAAAACCAGTCCTGGGTCCTGGGAGCAAAGAGCAAAGATTGGAGCCCAGTCTCAGAGGAGTAGAGAGTTCAAGTTTAGAGTGGGGTCTAATGGCAAGATTACCTTAAAGAAAATCTCTGAGAGTCCTCACAGTTCACCACCTAGAGGTTCATATTAATTCTCTACTCTGTAGGAGGATAAGACTCAGTTTGGGAGTTGACTAACTGCAACTCCTAAGCTCAGCAGGATGTAGGAAGTCAGATAGCTCATTACGTAAGAGCTGCATCTCATCAGTACTCTCTGTCCAGAACATGCTGCATTAGATCTGAACAAAGCAGGCAATTGAGAGCTTAAAATTCAGTGGAGGAAGGAATTGCTTAAGGTTGAAGCCATCTGAGAAGGTTGTGTGGAAGGGATGAAACTCAGACACAAAGGTGTCCAACTCTTCTCCGTTCTTAAGAATGGAGATCAGTCAGATAAGAGTACTTGGAACACCTTCAATGCCACAATCAGCATTAAATTATTCTAACTAAGTTTACCTTTCAGAGACTTGGCTTCTTTTTTATGAAATAAGAATTTGAACCAAATAATTTGTGGGATCACTCTCTTGTCCTACCTCTTGTGACATGTCATCATCATTTGACAGCAATATGCTTAAGCATGTTATTCATAATCTTTTGTAATTCTTGTTTTAATATCTGCTTCCCTAGACATCTAAGGGCAGGACATCTGTCTCTCTTTTCCATAGCATGTATGACTTCTGACAATTAAGTTTGTGAAATGGCCACCACGTACATACATTGGCAGAATAGTACAAACAACTCAGAAAGGTTTCAGAATCCATATCAGTGTGTTTAAAAATCTATATCAGTTGTGTTCATGTTGACATGTGGTGGTGTCTTGCTGAGTGGTGTTGATTATTGCTGCATATTTTTGTGTGCCATCGTGAGAATGTTGGAGCTTGAATTAGAGCAGCAAACCAACATTACATTTCTTGTTAAGCTTGGCAAGAGTGGAAGTGAAATCAGGTACGTGTTAGTCCAAGTTTACAGGGATAATGCCATGAAGACAATGTCAGTGTACAAATGAATTAAACGTTTTTCTGTGGGGAAGAGAAAGCATCACTGATGAAGAGAGGTCGATAGCCAGTAATAAGCAGAACTAATGGAAACATTGCAAAAATTCATCAAATTGTGCATCAAAATCATTGACTGACTGTGAGAAGCATAGCTGATCAAATGAAAGCCAACACAGAAACAGTTAGGAAAAGCTTGACTAAAAATCTTGGGATGAGAAAGGTGTGTGCAAAAATGGTCCCAAAGGAGCTCTTGCGTCACAATAATGCACCAGCTCACACAGTACTCTCTGGGAGGAAGTTTTTAGCCAGTAAACAATATAACTGTATTGGAACACCCTCCCTACTCACCTGATTTGGCTCCAATGACTTTTTTCATTATCTGAAGATAAAGGAAAGGAAGACATTTTGATGACATTCAGGACATCAAGGGTATTGCAATGACAGCTCTGATGGCCATTCCAGAAAAAGAGTTCCAAAATTTCTTTGAGAGGTGCACTAGGCACTGGCATCTGTGCATAGCTTCCCAAGGGGAGTACTTCAAAAGTAACCATAGTGCTTTTCAACAATGAGGTATGCAGCACTTTTTCTGGGATGAGTTTGCAAACTTAATTGTCAGACCTCGTATAGCAGAAGAACTATCAAGAAGGAGACACTCAATAAATATTCATTGAATGAATGAGTGAAGAACAGCCAATATTCTTTGAAACCTGCCCATAGGTTTGAGACTCCAGTTTATTGAGAGTCAAAAATCCCCCCCCATTCCCCTCACCATTTCTTCCTCTTTGATGCTCGTGGTATCTGAACTATCTTTCCTGGGGCAGATGCTTTTTAAAGAGATTGATTACTCATTTCAAGCATGGTAAATCCAGAGGCAGATAACTTCCAGCCTGAGTTAGAGTCCACAGAGGGCAATCCGGTTTCAGAAAGATAGTCTGCATGACTTATATTCCCTTCCAGAGGCAGGGAGGAGCTGGAATGCACTGTCTTTGTACCCTCCAGCATCAGGCATAATGTCTCTGGTAGCAAAAGCACCACCGCCTGCAGTCACTGTGCACTTCCCTGGCCTGACCCACCAGCAGTCTCAGAGGAGGCAGCCTGCACCAAGGGCTGATGTTCAGCCCCCTAGAGCTGAGTACAGTATTGTTTTATAACCTCTTAGAACTGAAGCCATAGTAAAGTCCCAGGATCTTCCCTTCGGCAGCCCACATGTCTGACTTGGAGAAGTCTGAGCTCAGGGATGGGGTATTATCTCTACTTCTCATGTGGGCCCTAGCTCTCCCTTGGGGAAAGGCATTCAGCTCTATGTCTTTCTTTTTTCTTTTTAAATTCTCAGTCCTGAGGATGCGCCATGATTGCACATATGGTCTGGGTTCCCTGGTGGATGCTGCCCCTAACTTCCCTAAGTCCAGTTGATCACCTTGTTCTGCATTGGCAGAAACCAAGGAAGATTGGCCAGGGGGCTGGTGCTGTCAGGCGCTATTTGCCAAAAAGAAAAAGAGAACAAAAAAAACTCTTAAGGCTGTAAGTGGGTTTTGGAGAGCTCTCTAAGCTTATTTATCTCCACAGGCAGCACCTGCAATCACTGTCCTCTGTGAGACTGTGTGATCTGCAGATAGGTACAGTCATGCACAGAAGGGAGAGGTGAGCCCTCTCAGTGTTGCCTCCAACTCCCTGCTTTGTTCTACTCTTCCTTCCTTCTCATTCTCCACTCTCTTCTGACATCTCATTCCTAGACCCTGTCTGTTCATTCCCAATGAATACCTCAACTCCTCAACTGTGCACTTCCTCCTCCTCTTTCAATTCCATCTCACTTCCTGACAGTAGCCTCCTTCCTCTCAGCTCACCCCACCCCCACTCTTTGCTTTATGCATTTACCGCGCATAGGTAAACTCAAGCTATCCTTAGGGTGCCGCCTCTCCATGCCCAGAGTGGCCGTACCCCTTGGTATAAAAGAAAACTATGAGAGGTTTTGATTACATTCATGAACTCTTCACTATGACTCCAAGGTCAGTTCTATTAGTTTCATTTTCCAGATGAACAAACCGAGAGGCAGGCAGCTACTTTTCAAAGCCAACCTGCTTGTACACAACAGTCTGGGTTTTGTATCAAGAACTTCCTGGTTTGAATTTAATGTTCTTTCTGTTCCGTAATAGCTGACAAAGGCCAGGGAGATAATGTGACCGGGCAGACATGAGCTTTCACTTAGAAGCAAAGAGTCAAAGATTGTGCCCCGAGAAGCAATTTCCATCTGTGACTTAGTATTTTGAGCATTCATTCCCAGGCAGTGCCTTTTCCTGCCCTCCTGGGTATTCTCATCAGACAGGGGCAGCAGGGGATGAGGGGGGCAGAGGCACCTAGCACCCTACTTTACCTTGACACAGTGGGGAAAGCCAGCTGTCAGAATGGAAAGGGAGATGACCTGGCCAGCAGGCACCTCAATTAGCAAATGCATTTTGGTTGTTGAATCCATTATTGCAGATTAATTGAAAGCGAGAAGTGAGGCTGGGTGGGAATAGCTTAATGCAAGACTGGAAAAGCCAACCTCCAGGACTAAGAGATGCAGGAAGCTCCTGAGGCTGCAGTCTAAAACTCTGTTTTCTCCTCTTTCATCTGCTCCTAAATTCATGAACCTGAACTCTTGCAAGCCCAGCAGAATGGCATTTTCTTTAATGCCTTTCTTTTTGAGCATTTGGCCATTTAAACCAGGCCCCCTTGAAAGTGGGCTCTGTTTGAGCCCCACTTTCATTTTAGAGAACCCATTTTAAATGGCCTCTGTGTTTACATGGCATTTGGCACTTTCATTAATGACTTGTTTCATCACAGGCACCCTGTTTCCCAAGCAGCATGGCTTGGCCTACCTTCAGCTTAGAATCAGAGATGTCAAAAGGTTACGTGCTTACATCCGAAAAAGTAAATACATCAAAACCAAACAACTTAGGCTTGAATCCAGCTCTTTTACCTACAAACTGGGAGGTATTGCTTCTTGGTGCATCAATTCTTACTTGCAAATGAAGCGAATAAGGTGTACCTTTAGAATTACCTGTGGGATTATGAGAAAGAAATGAGACAACAGATGTGAATTGCTTACCCCTCCAATGAGCATACAATAGATCTCAATACATGCCCCTTCTCTTCCTTATACCCTAAACCAGGTCTTCCAGCTCAGGGTACATTCTTCTCCTCTTCTCTCTTCATTCTTTTCTGCCTTTTTTTTTTGCCAATACACTTCAAATTCCTTAGGAACGTGGTGGCCAATTTGTGACAGCTTGAGTCCATGACTTTGTTATTTGTGGTTAACTTTACCCTGCAATTTAAGAAATAGATTGATAAGAAGTAGCAACATAGTTCCAGGATCCAGTGGCCTCACCTTGGCTGAAGTCCACATTCCATGACGCTAGGCGCTAATTACTTTCTGTGAATTATCTCAGTGATTCCTCACCATGTTTGGGGGAGATATGTGTTAATTTAAACACTGCTTAATCTTCTGTAATAGATGGCATCTGTGGCTTAGTATAATACACCTTTATTTCTTGCAATGTAAAAGTACAGTCTATAGGGACAGAGGTCAGTCATTCAGGGTGAAGTCATTCAGGGACTTGTGTTGATGAGGATCATTCGGTCTCAACAACTAGCTTCCAAAGAGGCCTTGGGTGTGTGTGGCAGGGGTGGGGGGTGGAGAAGATTATGGAAAATGGAATAGAGAGAAAAGAGGACCACATGAAGTTTTTTTAAAAAATTGTGTTCTATTTTCCATCCTATAAGAGGCATCCCTTCTTCCTGGTCCTATTTCTTTGGCCAGAACTCAGTGGCCTGGCTATGCCTAACAGCAGGGGAAGATGGGAAATGTCAAAACTATATTCCCAGAAAGAGAGGGGAGGGTTTTGTGAACAGTTCGACCAGTCTTCACCAAAGGTAGGCACTGATATCTTCATTTTAGAGACAAGAAAAGGAGTGGGCACAAAAAAGGAAACAGATGAGCCAATTTATAAATTTGGGCATGCGTTTCATCTCTTCTCAACTTTCCAATAATTGCATTTATTGGAATACAGAATTTTCACTAAATAAAAATCATCAAATTCAGACAAAATTTGAACCAAAAATACGTAATTTTAGAAACTCTTAAAATTAAATGTATGTTAATAGTTAGGGGGTGCAAAACTGTAGGCTAAGCAGGACATACCTTGAACTAGTAGTTTTTACTTAATAGTGAATCATTTTGAATATCTTACAATTGCAAAAAACCTGGATACATGAGACCTGACAATTAAGTTCAAGAACTCATCCTAGAAAAAGTGCTACATACCTCATTGTTGAATAGCACTACGGTCACTTTTTGAAGGACTCCCCTTGGGAAGCTATGCACAGATGCCAGTGCCTAGTGCGCCTGTCAAAGCACCTTTGGAACTCTTTTTCTGGAATGGCCATCAGAGCTATCATCGCAATACCCTTGATGTCCTGAATGTCATCAAAATGTCTTCCTTTCCTTTATCTTCAGGTAACGAAAAAAGTCATTGGGGCCAGATCAGATGAGTAGGGAGGGTGTTCCAATACAGTTATATTGTTTACTGGCTAAAAACTTCCTCCCAGAGAGTACTATGTGAGCTGGTGCATTATTGTGATGCAAGAGCTCCTTTAGGATCATTTTTGCACATACCTTTCTCATCCCAAGATTTTTAGTCAAGCTTTTCCTAACTGTTTCTGTGTTGGCTTTCATTTGATCAGCTACGCTTCTCATAGTCAGACAATGATTTTGATGCACAATTTGATGAATTTTTGCAATGTTTCCATCAGTTCTGCTTATTACTGGTTGTCCTGACCTCTCTTCATCAGTGACGCTTTCTCTTCCCTCAGAAATATGTTTAATCCATTTGTATACTGACATTGTCTTCATGGCATTATCCCTGTAAACTTGGACTAACACGTACCTGATTTCACTTCCACTCTTGCCAAGTTTTATAAGAAATTTAATGTTTGTTTGTTGCTCTGCTTCAAGTTCTGACACGGATGTGATGGCATGAAAAAACATGGCCACACATCCCCCAAACACAGTTGTGAGACACTAATATACCAAGGTTAGGAAACCTTACTGAGTTGTTGGTACAGTGCTGCCAACGTAAGCGCCCACTGGCAAGTCTCTGCACTTAATTGTCAGTCCTCGTATACAAAGCAGAATGCAAAATTTGTAAGTATATTTAAGATTAAAAATGGGACTTCAGATTTAAAAAAACTTGCTTGGATGGGCCACTGTCATGCCCTTAGATACCTAGAGATTCAAGGTCACTCCTTTTAGTTTTAGTGGTAGAAAAGTTTGAGATAGTTTAGAATTTCTTTATGAAGAAAGTATGTGATATATTTATATGTAATTTCTTACTAACATTTACTGTAATTATTCTAAATGACAACTTGTGTTTTTGAGCTCATACCAAATTTCATTTTGATTGTTCGTGTTCTATCAAATTTCTGGAGCTCAGTTTTGTGAGTTTGGAATTCTAAAGTCTTAAAGCATAATGCTCAGCTGACAGTTCACCTCTTCCTTCAGGGATAGTCTCACTACTCCTTGTGCGAACCAAGGGATACCCTGTCTTATTTCTCTCGTTTGAAGGTACTTTCAGCTTTTTCTGAGCTAAAAAACCTCTTTCTAGTCCACTGGGAACAATGAAAATCTTGTATGCTTTTCTTACCACATCAAGAGAACATCACTCCAACTCCTCGTATCTGCTTTCTATATTGAGTTAACCAATTTAATCTGCATGTAATGACTGAGGCTAATTAATAGTTTTCCCACAGCTGGTTCCCTCTAGAAACATTTAGCAACTGCCTTCTAGTAGAAGCTGCCCTAGAAACAGAGTTCAACCTAGCAATATCTCTTTATAATAGAGCAGAGCAGTTTCACACTAACTGGCTTTATCACAAAAGGTGAGAAAGGCTCAATGGTATCATGGATCATGCAAACATCTGTATGTATTACCCAAACGATGATGGTGAAAGTCCCTTTCCATCTATTATTTATGACTTTCCTTCCTATTTATTTATTTAATTCTATTTTACTCTTTTTCAACTTTCCCTCACTCCCAAGTGACCTCACATCTGATAATAGCTCTGCCAAATTGTCTTTAATTTTTTTTTTATTTTTAAACTCTCAGTGGACCTGAAGTGCACAGAATTGGATTAATCATATCCTTAGTACATAACTTACTTTCATTATGGTGATTTACTTAGTTGTTTTAAATAATGTAATGAGCACTCACAAAACCACCAGTGCAAAAATCAAAACCAAGTCATTGATAATAACCCTTATCTAACCGTAGGATTATTGTGGAAGCCATTTTGTATGATAGGAGCCACCTTGTATTGGCCTTCAGCTGGCTACTGGGCAGCCTATGGTCAGAGTTGAGCATTGGCTAATTGGAACTGCTGTGTTTTGATCCCTCATTTGCATGGCAGGAACTGGAATGCATGATGGAAATCCTAAACCTAGCTGAAAAGGAGGTCAGCTCCACTGTGAAGGCACCTCAAGCTGCTGGCTAGGTGCAGACAATTCCTCTATAGCTGTGATGGGCCACTGCCATCTCCTTAAACACCTAGAGGTTTAAGATCACCCCTCTTCATTTTATTGGTAGAGAAGTTTGAGATAGTTTTTAATTTTTTTTATGAAAAAATATGTGATATATTTATATGTAATGGCTGATTAGCCTTTACCATAATCATTCTAAAGGATAACTTATGTTGCATAATTGTTGCTCCCTTGCAATGAATGCAATAAACCTGAACCTGTTCTTCTCTATTCTAGTCTGACTTGGGTGAATGCTTTCACTTCCAGCAGCTCCAGCCATTTGGTTGGTTGTGACAGTTATCCTCATCCCTTCACTTTTTCCAGTTTTCTCCATCTGAGGCAAACTTTATCCTAATTCTATATTCATCATTCTCTTACTTTATTTTAAACATTGTTTTATTTCACCTCCATATAGTCCTACAAAATCCTGATTTTAAACATTTTGTCAGTTTATTAACTATAAAATGGTATCATACTGTGGTCTTAGTTTTCATTTCTATGATTAAAAATACCTTTTCATGTTTCTTGGCCATGCATTTCTTCTGCATTTGTCTATTTTTCTCGTAGATTATTTGTGTTCTTTCTACTGATTTCAAAGAGTCTTTTTTAAATAGGTAATTGTTTGCTGAAGCTGAGTAATAAAAATATATTTTCTCAATTTTTAACTTGCTTTTTCACTTCTCTTAAGTAATATTTTGAAGAAGAGAGAGATCTATTATAACATGCTATAAGTATATATAACTTGAGAGATAGATTCTCATTCTGTTGCCCAAACTGTACTGCAGTGATCACAGCTCACTGTAACCTCAAATTCCTGGGGTCAAGTTGCTATAGCCTGACCAGGTTCCTATGCTCACTGCCCAGAAAAACCAAAACTGACACAGCCATTACAACAGAAAAATAGTTTAATATTGCAAAACAGCTGAGTAAGAAGGGCAGGAGAAGTTATTAAAATCTGCCTCTCTGACAATGTAAAGGATAGGATTTTTAAAGGAAACATAGCAGACAGAGAGATAGGGACTTCTGATTGGTGGATACATTATGGGGGAGTTGTTGGGAATGTTTTCTTGTTTCAGAGCTGATTTTTGAAAGGGGGCATCACAGGACCATTGAGGACCTCCTGGGGTTCTGAGCCTGGGTGGAGGTTAGGATCTGTCAGAGGACAACATCTGAAAAATAACTCAAATATTATTCTTAGGTTTTACAATAGATGCTATCTATAAGGCAAGTCCCCTGACCGTAAATGAGCCATTATGGAGGGGGCTTAGGAAGAAGGCATAGAGGAGGTAGGGTCCCTCCTGGAGACTGAAATCACTTTTATCCTTTAACTGGAGCTGTTGTCCTCAAGCATTTTTTGAGAGACTATGTTGATTAACCCTGTCCTTTACCCAGGGATTAGGACATGATGGCAATTTTATGTAGGCGGTTTCAAAGTGATCCTCTAGCACCAGCCACTTGAACAGCTAGGACTACATGTGCCCACCGCCACACTTGATTAATTTAAATAAAAAATGTTTATAGAGGTGGTGTCTTGCTGTATTGCCCAGACTGGTCTCAAATTTCTAGTCTCAAGTCATCCTCCTGTCTCAGTCTCTCAAAGTGCTAGAATTACAGGTGTGAACCAACATGCCTGGCAGAAGAATATTTTATTTATTTTGTGTTCAAATCTATCAATCTCTCCATCTATTTCATTATTTTAAAAATCGAATAAAGTTTTAAAATTGTCCTTGTAGATTCTTGCATGTCTTTTGTTACTCTGATACTATTGCATATGGTGTTCCTTTTTTATGTTTTCTAATTTTTTCTTGTTGCATTTTAGGTTGATCACTCATCCAGCTATTTTGCTAAATTCTCCTATTCAAGTAAATTGTTGTGGATTCTTCTAGACTGACTATTTAAAAAACCATATCATCTACAAACCCTTATGAATATATTTTCTTTTTAGGCTTATTTTATTGGTTAAGACTTTCAGTACAATCTAGAATATAAATGATAATTGTAATTATTTTGCAATTATAAAAATGATATAAGATCATATATTTCCTAGATTATAAAATAGATATTCTTCATAAGTTCTTATTTATTATTAACTTAATGAGAATTTATTAAGAATGAGTGTTGCATTTTATCTAATTCTTTTCCTGCATTTATTGAAACATTCTATGTTTTTTTCTATTAATCTCTTTTTTTTTTGAGTTGCAGTCTCACTCTGTCACCCAGACTTCAGTGCAGTGGCATGCTCCCGGCCACCGCAGCCTCAACCTGCTGGGCTCCGGCAATCTTTCCGCCTCAGCCTTCCAAGTAGCTGGAACTACAGGCATGCACTACTATGCCTGACTAATTTTTGATTTTATTGTAGACATGAGGTCTCACCAAGTTGCCCAGGCAGGTCTCGAACCTGTGGGCTCAGGCAATCCACTCACCTCAGCCTCCCAAAGTGCTGGGATTGCAGGCTGAGCCACCGAGTCTATTAGTCTCTTGATATGATTTTAAAAGTATTTAATCATCCTTGCATATCTGGGATAAAACAAATTTAACCAAGGTGTATTATATTTTAAATATGTTTTTAGTTTGGTAGGTTTGTTAATATTTTAAAAAATGATTTGCCTCCATATTCAAAATGAAATAGCAAGATTTTTTTTCCCTTTCCTAGAACACCTTTGCATGGTTTTAGTATTTGGGCTATACTAGCTTCATAAATAAGCTGGGAAATATTCCCCTTTGCTGTTTTCTGGAAGTGCTTGCATAGAATTGGGATATTCTATTACTTAACCATTTGGAAAAAGTATCACCTATAAAACAAGGTCAAATGTTTTATCTGTGAGAAGATTTTTTTTGTGTGTGTGAGAAAGTAGGATTTATTGAGAAAGCAGAAAAGATCCCACAGTGAGAGGAATTTTAAAGACAAAGTTCAATTTGTTTAATAGTTATAAGACTATTTAATATTTTTATTTCTTCTTGAGTTGTTCTAGTAAGTTATAGTTTTTCCTAGGAGCTTAGGCACTTTATCTAAGTTTTTAAAATTATTGGCAGTCATTGGTAGTATTATTTTATTATCACTTAAACTTTTTTCCAATTATTTTATTTATTCTGGGAATATATACATAACATAAAATTTACCATCTTAATCATTTTTAAGTGTACATTTTAGTGGTATTAAATACCTTCGAAATGTTTTGCAAACATCACCACCATTCATCCCCGTTCTTTCTTTATCCTGCAAATTGAAACTGTGTACCCACTAAACAACAGCTCTCCACCTTCTTCTCCCTCAGCCCCTGGCAATCACCAATGTACTCTGTCTTTATAATTTTGACTACTCTAAGCACCTCATATAAGCGGAATCAAATGATATTTGTTTGTTTGTTAACTAGCTTATTTCATTTAGCATAATGTCCTTATGGTTCATGCATGCTTTAGCATATATCAACATTTCTTTTCTTTTTAAGGCTGAATAATTTTGTGTTTTATATATACCACATTTTGCTATCCAACCATCTGTAGATGCACACTTGAGTTCCTTCCTTATTTTAGCAATTGTGAATACTATTGCTGTGAACATGGTCATATATTTAATTTTTTTAAATCTGGAGTTTATGACCAGACTCGGTGGCTCAGCCTGTAATCCCATGCTTTGGGAGGCAGAGGTGAGTGAATTGCCTGGGCCCGCGGGTTCAAGACCCGCCTGGCAAATTGGCAAGACCTCATCTCTACAATAAATCAAAAAAATTAGCCAGGCATGGTAGCGTGTGCCTGTAGTTCCAGCTACTTGGAAGGCTGAGGTGGAAGGATTGCTGGATCCCAGAAGGTCGAGGCTGAGGTGACCAGTAGTATGCCACTGCACTCCAGTCTGGGGTACAGAGTGAGACTACAACTCAAAAAATAAATCTGGAGTTTATTTTGTAGACTTTACCCTTTTCCATTCACAATATTTTTTTATTTATGATTCCTCTCTTCTCTTCATTAGTGCTCAAAGGTTTCTTGAGTTTTTTTTTTCCTTCTGACAAATCTTTTGGTTTTGTTATGATGTCGTATTATATTTTTGTTTTCTATTTTGTTAACTTCCATTAATATTTTTATTGTTATATCTTTCCCTTTATTTATTATTTTTGGCTTACTTTTTTGTTCATTAAGGTGGAGAACAATTAATTCAGTAATTTGAGGCTCCATTATTTTCCAGCATAGATGTACACAGCCATAAATTTCTCTTGAAGCACTATTTTGCCTGTACTCTGCAGATTTTCGTTATCATTATTATATTATAACATATTATCAATTGTTAACACATTATCAGTTTTTTCATTCTCATTCAGTTCTGAATATTTAAAAATTTTATTATGGACCATAGATGCAAGAATCCTCAACAAAATACGAGCAGAATTCAACAATATATTAAGAGGACTATTCTCCATACTCAAGTGATACTTATCCCTGGAATGCAAGAATGGCTCAACATACACCAATCAATAAATGTGATATATCACATTAACAGAATCAAGGACATATACCACATAATCCTCTCATTAGAAAAAGAAGAACATCTGACAAATTCCAATATCCTTTTATGATAAAAGATCTCAATAAATAAACGTACCCAACACAATGAAGACCATATATGATAAGCCCACAACTATAATAATTTAGTGGTAAAAAATTAAAGCCCTTTCTTTTAAGATCTGGAACGAGATAAGAATGCTTATATTCAACATAATATTGGAAGTTCAGGGCAATTAGACAAAAGAAAGAAATAAAATGCATCCAAATAGGAAAGGAAAATGTGAAATTGTCACTCTTTGCTGACAATATGATTTTAACCGTAAGGAGTCCACCAAAAAACCAATAAACTGACACACAAAGACAGTAAAGTTGCAGAATACAAAATCAACACACAAACAAAAGTTGTGTTTCTTTAACAATGAATTCCTTGAAAAAGGAATAAAGCCCAATTTACAATACTTACCCCCCAAAATTAGGAATAAATTTAACCAAGGAAGTGAAGGAACTGCACATTAGAAACCATAAAATATTAACATAAGAAATTGACGAAGACACAAATACTCAAGAAAAATATTTATGTTCATGAATTGGAAGAATTAATATTGAAAAAAAGTCCATACTACCCAAAGCATATGACTATATTTGAGGTGACAGATCTATTAATTAGGTTAATTTAATTATTATACATTGTATTAATAAATCATAGCACCATTCTGTACTCCATAAATACACAGAAGTATAAATTTTCAATCAAAATTAAAAAATAAAATTTAAAAAACATACAAAAATAATTTTATTATTATTTCTTTCACTTACAAACCAAGTACAATGTATTTTTAAATTTTCAAAGTGTGGGAATTAATTTTTAACAAAAAATTGTTAATATTTAGCTTAAATGAGTTATGATCAGAAACTAATGTGCATAATACACATTTTGAAATTTGTTGAGGTTGTTCATGTGGGCCTAGTATTAAATTGTGTTAATATTTTAAATAAACCTGGAAAATGTGCATTATATAGTTGTTTGTTACTCTACATAGATCCAATAAGTCAAGTTAATTCTGTTATTCATATTATCTTTATTCTGAATAATTTTTTGACCTATCAAATAATGGTAGAGAGCTTTCTTGAAATTTCCCTATAATGGTGATTTATCAGAATTTCTCAGCACTTCTATCTTTTTCTTTGTATATTTTGAGATCATTAGATGAATAAAGTTTTAAAAATTGCTAAATGTTTTTTTATTAATCAAACTTTTAATCACTATGAAGTAGTTCTCTTTATTACTATTGCATTTTTTTCTAGTAGTCTGGTTTAAATCATATTAAAATATCTATATAATCTTCTTTTATAAGAATTTGCCTGATACTTTTTTCCCATTCTCTTATTTTCAACCTGTTTTTCTTTAGGATTTCTGTTTAAGAAAACATCTGCCAGAATTATAAAAATTCAATGCGCCAATTTTTATGAATAATTGCCTAAAATATATTTGAATTATTTACAAAATTGGGCCTATATGTAATATTGCAATGTATTATTTCAGTTCTTCCAGTATTTTGACCATCTTACTTCTTGCCTCTTTTGCAGCATTTTTTGGATTTAGTTTTCATTTATTTATGTACTTTAAACTGTTTTCAGGGTGGGTCTTTCTATAACCACTTAACTGAGACTTTGTGTGTGTAGAATATTATTTGTCATGCCCTTACATTTGAAAGACTGTTTAGCCGAATATAACATTCTAAATTTTATGTTCTTTTTCTGAATACATTGGCCACTACTCCATTATCATCTTGCATCCACAGTTCCTTTTTATAAAATCTGTATCAATCACATTTCCATATACTGAATGTTATACACTCTTTTTCTTTGCAAGTTTTAACATTTCCATATGTATATTTAAATATCAATCTATAGCTATCTATCTATATATTTATCTTATTTCTTTGTTTTCTTTTTGTGCTCCGCCTTCCCCAGGCAGATTCCCACTACTGCCAATCCTGCTTTCCTGTCCCCATCACTGCAGCTTCCCGCTACTGCCAATTCTTTTCTTATAGTATTACGATAGTTGTTCAAGGTCCGCCTGTGATAGAGAACAAGTGATACTCAGTTCTTTGTTTCTGTGAAAGATCACTCAGTATTATGGACTCTAAGTCCATCCAGGTTTGCTATGAAGTTCAAGATTTTGTTCTTCTTTATGGCTGCATAATATTCCATTGTGTATATGTACCACATTTTTTATCCAGTCCTCTTTTGATGGGCAGCAAGGGTGGTTCCATGTTCTTGCTATTGTGAACAATGCTGCGATAAACATATGTGTGCTGGTATCTTTTTTATAGATAATTTGATTTGAGTTCTTCCAGGTATATTCCCAGTAGGGAGATTGTGGGGTCATATGGAAGGTCAGTTTTTAGATCTTTTAGGAATTGCCACACTGTTTTCCACAGAGGCTGTACTAGTTGACACTCCCACCAACAGTGTAGATGTGTCCCTTTTTGTCATATCCTCTCCAACATTTCTTGTTTTTTGAGTTATTGATAATGGTTGCCTTGACTGGAGTTAGGTGGTATCTCAGTGTAGTTTTTTTTTTTTTTTTTTGAGTTGGAGTCTCACTCTGTCGCCCCACCTGGAGTGCATTGGCTGCTCCTGGCCACCACAGCCTCGACCTGCTGGGCACCATCGATCCTTCCGCCTCAGCCTTCCAAGTAGCTGGAACTACAGGCGCGCGCTACCATGCCCAGCTAATAATTTTTTGATTTATTGTAGAGCTGAGGTCTCGCCAAGTTGCCCAGGCGGGTCTCGAACCCACGGGCTCAGGCAATTCACTCACCTCAGCCTCCCAAAGGTGCGGGATTACAGGCTGAGCCACCGAGCCCGGCTTCAGTGTAGTTTTAATTTGCATTTCTTTGATGACCAGTGAGATGGAGCATTTTTTCTTATCGGTATGTCTTCTTTTGAGAAGTGTCTATTCATGTCTTTTGCCCACTTTGTAATGAGGCTGTTTGCTTTTTTTCTTTTTGGCATGTTTGAGTTCCTTGTAGATCCTAGATGTTAGGCCTTTGTCAGACATATGGTTGGCAAGTATTTTTCCCAGTCTGTGGGCTATCTCTCTGCTCTCTTGATGGTTTCTTTGGCTTTGCAGAAACCTGTCAGTTTGATGAGGCCCCACTTGTCTGTCTTATCACTTATGGTTTGGGCACTTGGGGTTTTGATCAGGAATTGGTTGCCAGTTCCAATTTCCATAAGGGTGTCTCATGCATTTTCTAAGATTCTTATAGTTAGAAGTTTTACATTTAGGTCTTTGATCCACTTAGAGTTCATTTTTGTGTATAGTGATAGATAGGGATCTTGTTTTAATCTGCATGTGGTCAGCCAATTTTCCCAGCACCATTTACTGAATAAGTTCTCCTCTCTCCAGTGGTTGGTGATAGAGGCTTTGTCGAAGATGAGTTGGTTGAGAAATTGAGGCTTTGTTTCTGGAATCTCTATCCTGTTCCACTGGTCTATATGCTTGTTCTTATACCAATACCAGGCTGTTTTTATTATTGTAGATTTATAATAGAGTTTAAAGTCTGAGAGTGTGATACCTCCTGCTTTTTTATTTTTTTGCTGAGGATTGTTTTGGTGATTCGTGGTCATTTATGTTTCCATATGAATTCCTGTATTGTCATTTCCAGGTCTGAGAAGAATGCTGCTGGTAGTTTAATGGGTATTGCCTTAAATCTGTAGATTGCCTTGGGTAGAATGGACATTTTAACAATGTTGATTCTTCCAATCCATGAGCATGGAATATTTTTCCATTTGTGTGTGTCATCTTTGATTTCTTTGAGTAGTGTTTTGTAGTTTTCATTGCAGAGGTCTTTCATGTCTTTGGTTAGGAACATGCCAAGGTATTTGATTTTTTTCCTGGCTATTGTGAATGGGATTGTGCTTTTTATTTGGGTTTCTGTTTGTTTATTGGTGGTGTATAGAAATGTGAGTGTCTTTTGCACATTGATTTTTATATCATGAGACTTTCCCACAGTCCTTTATCAGTGCAAGGAGGTTTTTGACAGATTCTCTTGGGTTTTTGAGGTATAGAATCATGTCGTTTGCAAAGAGGAATAATTTGACTTCCACTTTTCCTATTTGGATACCCCTGATCTCCTTCTCTTGTCTAATTGCTCTAGTTAGTACTTCTAAAACTATGTTGAAAAGGAGGGGTGAGAGCAGGCTTCTTTGTCTTGTTCTGGTTTTCAGGGGAAATGGTTTCAATTTCTGTCTGTTTAGCAGTATGTTGTCTGTGGGTTTTTCATAGATGGCTCTTACTATGTTGAGGCATGTCCATCTATGCCTAGATATTCGAGGGTTTTTAAGGGGTGCTGGATTTCATCAAAAGCGTTTTCCATGTCTAATGATATAATCATATGGTTTTTGATTTTACATCTGTTGATGTATTTAATTACGTTTATGGTCTTACAAATGTTGAACCAGCCCTGCATCCCGGGGATGAAGCCTACTTGGTCATGGTGGATGATTTTTGAGATGTGTTGTTGAATCCAATTTGCAGGATCTTAGTTGAGAATTTTAGCATCTATCTTCATCAAGGATATTGTCCTGTAGTTCTTTTTCTTTGTTGGATCTTTACCTGGTATGGCTAGCAATGTGATGTTAGCTTAATAACGTGATTTGGAGAGTTCCATCTTTCTCGATTGCCTGGAATACTTTCAGTAGGATTGGTATCAGTTCCTCTGTGTATGTTTTGTAGAATTCTGCTGTAAAGCCATCCCATCTGATTCAGGGTTTTTTTTTGTAGATAGTTTTCTTATGACATAGTCAATTTCCTGGATTGTTATTGATCTATTTGGGGTCTCGATTTCTTTTTGTTTCAACTTGGGGAGGTTGTGTGATGCCAGAAAGTCCCCCATTTCCTTTAGATTTTCAAGTTTGTTTCCATAAAAGTGTACATAGTAGTCTCTGATAATCTTTTGTATTTCTTTGGAGTCTGTTGTGACTTGATCTTTTGCATTTCTGATTGTGTTTATTTGGGCTTTTTCTCTCTTTTTCTTGATCAGTCTAGCAGGAGGCCATCAATCTTGTTTATCCTTTCAAAGAATCAGCTTTTTGTTTCACTGATTTTTTTGTATTATCTTTTTTTTCTTCTATGTCCTGAATTAGGGCCTTTATTTTGGTGATCTGAATTCTTCTGCTGAAGTTAGGGTTTTAGTGGTCTTGCTTTTCCAGCTCCCTTAGATGATTTTTTAGGCTGTTAACTTGTGATTTTTCCATTTTTTTCATGAGGAGATATGAATTCCCCTCTTAGTATTGATTTCATGGCATCCCAGGGGTTTTGGTAAGATATTTCATTTTCATTTGTTTCCAGGTATCTTTTAATCTCTGTTTTGATTTCCATGTTGACCCAGAAGTTGCTTAGCATCATGCTGTTTAGTGTCCATGTCTTTCTGGGTTTTGGGGGAACTTTGTTGGTGTTGATTTTTTTTTTTTTTATTCCACTGTGGTCTGAGAAGATGCATGGCAGGATTTCAATCTTGTGAAATTTGTTTGTGCTCGATTTATGGCTGAAGATTTGATTGATCTCAGGGTACATTCTATGTGGTAATGAGTAGAATGCATATTCCGTGGTTGTGGGGTGGATTGTTCTGTAGGCATCAATTAAGTTCATTTGGTCAAACTTCATGTTGACGTTGTGGATCTCTTTGTTGATATTTTGTCTTGATGATCAGTCTAGGGTTGTGAGTGGGGTGTTTAAGCCTGCAGCTATGATAGTGTTAGAGGCAATATCTTTTTTAAGTTTACCTGGAAACTGGTTTATGAAAGTTAGTACTCCCATGTTGGGTGCATATATGTTTAGGATGGATATTTCTTGTTGATGGATTGAACCTTTTACCATTATGTAATGACCCTCTGTATCATTTTAAATTTTTGATAGCTTAAAGGGTATTTTGTTTGTTATTAAGATTGTGACTCCTGCTTTCTTTTGTGTTCCATTCATCTGAAATTTTTTTTCCCATTCTCTTACTTTGAGTCTGTGAGTGTCCTTCTGGTGAGATGAGTTTCTTGGAGACAATATATTGCCGCCTCATGATATTTTATCCATTTTGCCATTCTATGTCTTTTCAGTTCATTCACGTTTAGGCTAATTATTGAAATGTGAGAGTTTATTCCTGTCACGAAGTTCTTATAGAGTTTGTTGTTGCTGTTTGTTTGTTTTCTTTCTTTTGATTTTTTGGTTGATTCATGTGTGTTTTCAATCTTTTTCCCACATTTTTGTGAAGGGCATTGCTATTCTTTTTTCCCTTTCTTCTGTGTTTAATACTTTTAAAAAGTGTTTCCTGTAAAGCTGGTCTGGAAGCAACATAAGGTCTTAGGGATTGAATGTTTGGGAAATATTTTAATTCACCTTCACAGATGAAGCTTAGCCTAGCTTGTTAGGTAATTCTTGGTTGAAATTGTTTATCTTTGAGAATTTTGAGGATTGGGCTCCAAGCTCTCCTCGCCTGAAGTGTTTCTGTGGATAAGTCTGCTGCTGTTATAATTGGTCTTCCCCTGTAGGCAGTCTGATCTTTTTCTCTTGCTGTCTTTAGGATTTTTTCTTTTATACCTATTTTGTGTATAGGAAATTACTATGTATCTAGGAGTTAGTCTACTCATTTGTCATCTTGCAGGAATTCTCTGAATCTCTTGTTTTTGAATGGTCACATCACTGAAGAGATGAGGAAAGTTTTCATGGATAATTTCATGGAATATTTGTTCCAGGGGGTTCTCTGTCTCTCTTTCTGCCTCAGAAACTCCACTTTTAAGCTTCTTCTCTATGTTTTTGACAGTTTGGGTTAGTTCCATATTTTGGTTCTCAAGTTCTGAGATTCATTCTTCTGCTTGGCTAATTCTGCTTTCCATGCTTATCAGTTTGTTATTCATTTCATTCACTGTATTCTTTATTGCCACCATCTCAGTTATCAACTCCTTTCTTCTTGTCTCTCCTCATTTCTATTTATTTTCTCCATTAGTGTCTTCATATTTGGGTTTGTGGTTTGAGACCAGTCATTCCGGGGACTCTTCATTGTTTGCATTCTGAAGTCTATATTCTCAGTGGCAGACCTCCCAGGGGTCTGTGTGAGACCCACTTTTCCTTTTTCATTTGTGTAGATTTTCCTCCCTCCTTCCCCCCCCCTTTACTTCTGCTGTTCAGGGATAGGGGCTGGGTAGTTTTACTTCTGCTTGCTCAATCTTCTATTCTTCCTTATGTGGATTCTCTGGCTTTGTTCAATTCTGAAGCTGGACTGTGGTGGGATGCTGTACTTTTTGCAGTTTTGAGATTTAATTGAGGGGCAACTGTGATTCAGAAACTATCTGCAGATTCCAGTATCCATTGACAGGTGTGTGGGCCCTCTAGAACCTGCTTCCTACTGCCTTGCAATCTGTCCATGCAGTGAGAATATAGGTTTGCCCCCTGAAAGCAAAATGAGGCAAGGAAAAGGAAAATAATGGAAAAAGGAAGAAGGGGGGTGAGTGGAAAGTGGAGAGAGAGAGAAGAAGAGGGAAAACAAACAGGCATACCAACTAACAAATGAAAGGAGACACAAACAAAGACAGAAATGATAACAAAATTAAAGCATACACACAATCATACCAATACAGAAACTGACAAAACCCCTTACTGATGTACTCTCCCTCAAAAATCCAAGTACACAAACAGAAAGTCTTAAAAACAAGCAATAAAATAACAGAAACAAAGCAAATATGAAAACATAATCAAAAACAGAAAGAGAGAGAAAAAAACTAAAACAAAAAACAAAAAATGAGCAAACAAACAGACAGCCCCCCCCTGAAAAAACAAAACTCTCTCTGAGGTCATTTATGTAAATCCAACTACATTTCTTTATAGTATGCTTGAATGTGGGTTTTTCCTTTTTTCTCTGGCAAGTTATGATTTCTTTTTTCTACCTGAGATTTTTTTTTTAATTCCACAAATACATCTCCACTATTCAAACATGAAAATATTTTCTCCTTCCTATCTGTTTATCACACTTTGGGCACATCTTTGTAATCTAAATAACAGCACTTTACTTTGTGTTCTCCATTTTTCCTAACTTTTATTTTTATTAATTTGCCTTTTCATTCTGCGTTTTGAGAGATTCCCTCAGTCTGGTCTTCCAAATCAAAAATTCCTTTCTTAACTGAATTTCTTCTGCTATCTGGTTTTTGACAACATTTACATAGTTTGTGGCAAAGATTTATGTTTTGCTATTTTTATATTTTCTTATTCCTGTTTCATATTGCTAAATACATTCCTTTATTTCTCTTAAGAAAAATTGTGCAAAACTTGGAACTAAGGCAAAGAAAAAGTGGAAGTCCTGTCAATGTCATACTGGAGCATTGTCCAGTTCCATTCAAGGATTATCTAACTCTCTAGGATAATTACTTTTGACTTAACAATTTATAACTGCTTAGAACTCATACTGTGTGAAGCTGCAGATTAACTTGTTGATAATTGATACATACAAACTAGTTCCCATCAGGTAGACCAAGATACCTTAAAAGGTTGTAGGGTTTTTTTTTCCCTTTGCTCTGCAAGACATAAATCCATTTTGTGTCTGATTTTGCAATCATATTCCAGTAGTCTTTCTTTCATGGACTATATATGCTCCCATGTTTCAAATTTTCATTTGAACCAACTTCACCATTCTTTAAAATTTTGAGCTTTAAAAAGAACCAGAGTTAGAATGTGGGTTCACTATAATTTGTATGAAAGTCATATTTTTTACTTTTAGAAAATTATTCTTTGGAAGCTCTTTTAAAGTTTTTAGACTGATTTTAAATGATTGGTCTTTCTCTTCTAACTATTCTACCTCTAGAGTACACAATAAACCAACATACTGATTTTCTTTTGAAGCAGTTGTACCCTTCAAATGTGTTTTTATTTTGGCATATGTGTCTCCTCCCTACCCTCCACCTCGAGATATTGGGTATTTTGTCAGGGAATGAGTATGTGGGAGACTAGATCCTCATACATCTGAGTCCACTTAGAGTGGATGGAGAACATGAGCCCTTGGATGGAGTGTCCAGGCAACAGAGAACCCAAGTCACACCTCGACCTCCAGGGTAACTTGTCAAGTCACACCCTCATCTTATTCTGTCCCCACTTTGGGGAGAAGCTGCACTAGGAGGGAGCATTCTTTATATTCTAACTCATCTGCTCTTGAGGGCTTAAATGGGGAGGGAGAGTAGATGGAAGGGACTTCCTGGTTTTAGTTAGTTCTATCTGTTTTTCTTAATGCCGCACAAGACCTCTGGGCCGCGCTCACTTGGTTCTTGAAGATGATGAATTCAGAGCCTGAGTCCTCCCAGCTGTGGAGCCCTGCACTGTTTATCCCAGAGTGATGAGGAGGAGAACTTTACCAAGGCGGTTGCTACTTCCTCCTCCCCCACAGCCCTGTTTGGCTGCCTTGTGCCCTGTTTCTCCTCTGAAACTCCCCCAGGTTGGTCTTAGGAGAGGAAGCCCTCTGTCCTACTGTTTCACCATCTTGAAAGGGAACAGAATCAGCACCAGAACCTCCAAGTGGCTGTTCATCACCATCAAAAACAGATACTCCTAAGATATTACCAGTTTCCTGAGTCCTGGGATTCCATCCCTTATAAGACCTTCGCTGTGCTCAGCTATCCCCTACTGGGGCTGCTGCTCCATAACTCTGAAGTAGGAGTGGGAACACCACTCTCCACTTGTCCACTTTGTTTCAAGGGTGATACAGTTTCTGTTTTTAATTGTCTATACCACAATTGTAGCAGGTCGAATAATCTCACCTAAAACAACAAATCAAAACCAAAACCAAAACCAAAACATGTCAAACTGGAACCTGTGAATGTGACCTTCTTTGGAAAAAGGGTCTTTACAAAGTAACTAAGTTAAGTATCTTGAGATGAGATAATCATAGATTATAATTGTACCCTAAATTCATTGACAGGTGTTCTTATAAGAGAGAAGACACAGGCTCAGAGGAGAAAGCCATGTGAAGACAGAAGTGGATTAGAGTGAGGTAGTCACAATCCAGAAAGAAGTTCCAGAAGATGTAAGGAAAGATTCTTCCCTGAGTCTTTGTAAGCAGCATAATCCCACTGACACCTTGATTTTAGACTTTTGGTCTTCAGAACTGTGAGGGAACAAATTTCTGTTGTTTTGAGCCAAGTCTGTGGTAATTTGTTCCAGCAGCTGTAGGAAACTAATGTGGATAACAAAGATCAGACTGCAATTTTTAAGTGTCTTTGCAAAATTTTAGGGATCCAAATATGGAACATAGAAGATAAAAATATCATTAAAAAAAATCAACAAAACAAAAAGCTGGTTCTTTAAAAGAATAAACAAAATTGATGGACCCTAGCCAGAATGACCAAGGAAAAGAAAGAAAAAGTCTAAATAAACACAATCAGAAATGCAAAAGATCAAATTACAACTGACCCCTAAGAAATACAAAAGATGATCAGAGACTATTATGTGCGGCTGTATAGAAACAAACTTGATAATCTAAAAGAAATAAAGGACTTTCTGACATCACACAACCTTGCAAGGTTGAAATAAAAAGACATTGAGACACTAATAGACCAATAACAATCCAGGAAATTGACTTCTTCATAAGAAAACTACCTTAAATAAATAAGTAAATAAAAAACCCTGGACCAGATAGCTTTCCAGGAGAATTCTATTAAACATACAAAGAAGAAGTTTATATCAATCCTACTGAAAGTATTCCAGGCAATTGAGAGAGACAGAATTTTCCCCAAATCATTTTATGAAGTTGACATCACACTGATACCCAAACAGTGTAAACATCCAACAAAAAAAGAGAGCTACAGGCCAATATCCCATATGAACATAGATACAAAAATCTTCAACAAGATTATAGCAAATTGCATCCAACAACGCATTTCAAAAATCACCCACCATGACCAAATAAGCTTCATCCCTGGGTTGCAGGACTGGTTCAACATCTGCAAGACCATAAACGTAATTAAATACATCAACAGATGTAAAAGCAGGAACAGCATGATTATATCATTAGATGCAGAAAAAGCTTTTGATAAAATTCAGCATCCCTTCTTGATAAAAATCCTTGAACACCAGGTAGAAGGACAATACCTCAAAATAGTAAGCGCCATCTATGATAAACCCATAGCCAACTTATTGCTAAATGGACAGAAACTGGAAGCATTTCCCCTGAAAACCAGAACAAGACAAGGTTGCCCACTCTCACCCCTCCTGTTCAACATTGTGTTGGAAGTCCTAGCTAGAGCAATTAGGCAAGGGAAAGAAATCAGGTGTATCCAAGTAGGAAAAGAAGAAGTTATTCTTCTTTACTGATGATATGATCTCATACCTCAAAAATCCAAGAGAATCTGCCAAAAACCTCCTTGCACTGATAAAAGACTTTGACAAAGTCTCAGGGTACAAAATAAATGTACAAAAGACAGTTGCATTCTTATATACCAACAAAAAGCCAGGCAGAGAATCAAATAAAAAGCACAATCCCATTCACAATCGCCACCAAAAAAAAAGAAAAAGAAATATCTAAATATCTTCTTAACCAGAGAAGTGAAAGACCTTTACAATGAAAACTACAAAACACTGCTCAAAGAAGTCTGAGAAGACACAAACAAATGAAAAAATAATCCATGTTCGTGGATAGAAAGAATCAACATTGTTAAGATGTCCATCCTACCAAAGGGAATCTACAGATTCAACACAATACCCATTAAGCTATCAACATTATTCTTCGCATACTTGGAAATAACAATACAGAAATTCATATGGAAACATCAACGACATGTATAACCAAAACAATCCTTAGCAAAAGAAACAAAGTGGGAGATATCACACTTCCAGACTTTAAACTTTACTATAAGGCTACAATAAAACAGCCTGGTATTGGTACAAGAATAGGCATATGGACCAATGGAATAGGATAAAGATTCCAGAAGTAAAACCTCAGTTTCTTAACCAACTCATCTTCAACAAAGCCTCCACCAACCACTGGGGAGAGGAGAACCTATTCAGTAAATGGTGCTCCAAAAACTGACTACATGCAGAAGATTGAAACAGGACTCCTACCTATCACCATACACCAAAATAAACTCTACATGGATCAAAGACCTAAACCTAAAACTTCAAACTATAAGAATCTTAGAAAACACAGGAGACACCCTTACAGAAATTGGAGTAGGCAACCAATTCCTGATCAAAACCCCAGGTGTCCATGCCATAAGAGATAATATAGACAAGTGGGACCTCATCAAATGGAAAAGCCTCTGCAAAGCAAAAGAAACCATCAAGAGAGTGGGGGCACAACCCACAGAATGGCAAAAAATTATTTGCCACCAGCATATCTGACAAAGGCCTAACATCCAGGATGTACAAGGAACTCAAATATGCCAAAAGGAAAAAAAACCAAATAGCCCCATTAAAAAGTAGGCAAAAGACATGACTAGACACTTCTCTAAAGAAGATATATGAGCAGCCAACAGACACTCGAAAAAGTGCTCAGCCTCACTAATCATCAGAGAAATGCAAATCAAAACCACTTGGAGATATCACTTAACCCCAGTAAGATTGGTCATAATTAAAAACAACAGATGATGGTGAGAATGTGGAGAAAAGAGAACATTTCTACACTGCAGGTGAGAATGCAAACTAGTTTAACTTATATGGAAAACAATGTGGCAATTTCTAAAAGAACTAGATATTGACCCTCCTACTGGGAATATACCTGGAGGAACTCAAATCGTTCCACCAAAAAGATACCTGCAAAGTTATGTTTATTGCAGCACTATCTGCAATAGCAAAAACATGAAATCAACCATGCTGCCCGTTGAAACGGAACTGGATAACAAAATGTGGTGCATATACACGATGGAATATTACACAGCCATAAGGAAGGAAAAACTTGTGGATTTTGCGGCAACTTGAATGGATTTCAAGTATATCATACCCATTGATCTATCACAGAAACAAAGAACTGAGTACCACATGATCTCACTCATAAGTGGACCCCGAGCATTTACCATAATACTGTAAGAAAGGGATTAGCAGTAGTGGGATACTGCCGGGGTGGGGGAGAAGGTACCTGATCTCAAACCAGACAAAGTGGGGGCCAAAAGGAGGCCCAAACCTTACAACATTTACTTGTATACCTAATCTTTAATTGTACCCCACATCTTAAAAAAATACATATATGTATATAAAGTTTAGAGATGATAGAAGAAAAGCACAGAAAATCATTTATAATTACAGCATAGGTCCAAAGGCATCTTGGGGACTAACCTGGGCTGGGGCTCACTCAGTCACTTCCTGCCTCCCTGGGGCCAGGAGCAGCATCTTGAAGTTGTCAGGGTGTGGTGCCTGACCTGGCCCAGTTTCACCCCCCCGCCTAAACAGAGAAATTCTTTTCCTCACAGTCATCTAAGGCTGGCTATTTAATTTCTCCCAGCCCCAGGATTGACTTTTCTCTTTTTTTTTTTTTTTTAGGAGAAGCCCACTCCCACCCATAAGTTTTGAGCTCCAATACCATTAGTCATCAAGTTACCCAACAGCATATATCTCAAATGTAGGCTTTTCTGTCCTAAATAGTGACACACATGAGCCATCAATGTGTCCAGGCCAGGCAGCTCTATGTTCAGGCTACTATTTTTTGTGTTTCAAGGTTTCAAAAAACAGTCTCTGAATTGATGTCGCACAGGATCATCTTGTTACACTGAGTTCATTCTAAAATGCCTTAAAATTGTGTTATTTGTAGGGATAGAAGCTCCTCATGAAATAAATTTTGCTAATAATAACAACTATGTGAAGTCAGTGCATATGAATGAAAATTGAGAAGGAATCCAAAAATTGCTAATGATTTTGTTAGGCTGGTGAGAGTATGTTAGGGTCACGGGTGAGATTGTGGATGAGCTTTTCTGCTCTCTCTAATATGTCTTTTACTATTTCTTTCAGGGTGTACAATGCTGTTTTGCAGTAAATAATGATAGCCATAAAGTTTTGAAGCTATATGAAAATTTAAGGGAAAAAATGTTAGTTGCTAGGGACCAATTTCTCTGCTGAGAGAAACTCTTGCAGTTTATGTGCATTTCAAATAGTTGTAGATATATTTGGGAGGAGAAGTGCTTTCCTCTCTTGTTCATAGGAAGGAAACATTTTCCCCATGTTGTTAAAATATATCAGTCATGAAGTATCTAGGTTGGGTGAGCTGAGGGAGAGACAGGAAGAGGAGAATGAGGAGGGAGGAAAGAAATGGAGACAGGCGAGAAGAAGAGAGAAGAGAGAAGGCGGGGGGGGGAGACAGAGACCAGGCTAAGGAAGGAAGAAAAATGGGAACTTAAACCTTAAACCATGAAGAGAGCAGAGTGGCCAGAAGGAACATCAAAGTTGCCCCCTTAATTAGCTGCAACCCCAGCTGGACCCAGGCAGAGGACAGCTGGTAGCAGAAATCTGTGCAAAGACTATTTGGTAGATTCTAGATGCCTTGGAAACACTCTGACAGTCTGTTATCTCCATCTGGAATGCACTTCTTCATCTTCACCTGTTGGCATCCAAAAGAGTCCTATAAGACTCACCCCAAATGGCAACTTTTCTGTAAAATCTTCATTGGTCATTCACACGGGGCTCTTGGCTTGCAAGTTTCTTAAAATATTTATTCTATTCTACCTTTTACTTGCCTTAGCCTCTCTCCTTTCCAGCCCTCCACGGGCTTCCACATGTTACATTGTGGACTGCCTGAGCCCGCGGGTTCGAGACCTGCTTGGGAAGCGAGACCTCATCTCTACAATAAGAATCAAAAAATCAGCCGGGCGGGATAGCACGCACCTGTAATTCCGGCTACTCGGAAGGCTGAGGCGGAGGATCGCTGGAGCCCAGCGGGTCGAGGCTGTGGTGGCTGGGAGCGGCCACTGCACTCCAGTCTGGGTGACTCCAACTAAAAAAAAAAAAAGATTCTTAGTGGCAACTAATGTGCACATTTTTCATGTCTGCATTATATCTTTTATACTGTCAAGAAAAATATGTATGTAAACTCAGTGATAAATGAGCTAGTTACATTATGTTGTAATAGTAACAGAAAGTAGTGAATAGAGTAAAAAAGTATACTTCTGTATTCATTTATAAACACTAGTTTTAGTATATGTTTTAAAAATTAGTTACAATTCAGACAAAGTTATATTTTGTATTTTTAACATCAGAAGATTGAAAAACCATGCTACTCCCTATAATCCCAGCCTGTTGTCAGAATCTGCCTGTTTAGACCACGCAACCATAACCCTATCACCACTACATGTGGGTTGTATTTTAACAACAAGCAATGTAAGGGTTATTAAAAGATTCCAGAAAGTTTAAACACTGTCATGTTGTATTGAAAATAGATGTTGTCTAAAGTTTCTTTAAACGTGAATGACTCATGATTCTGTGATTATTATTTAGATAACAGTAGTAACTTACATTTATTTATTGCTGCTACCTTGGTGGCAGACATTGTTCTAAATGTTTTGTGTGTGTTTACTGGTTTAATTTTAACAGCCATATAAGGTAACTTGGGCATTAGGAAGGTAACAGGAACTGCTGCAACCTGATCTAAGCCCATGAAGTTTCCCTCTAGATTTCATGTTCTTCAAAATGATGCTCTCCTGACTCTTTATACCTTGCTAAATATTTTGAGATATGTAACTTTTAATTATAAAAGACAATGAAAAATCAGGTGCGGTGGCACATGCCTATAGTTCCAGTTACTTAGGAACTTGAGAGGTCGAAGTAGGAAGATCCCTTGAACCCAGGAATTTGAAACTACCCTGTGAAACACAGTGAGACCTTGTCTAAAGAAAAAACTCCCCAAACTAAAACCCTTCCAAAAATAAAAGCAAAACAAAACAAAACAAGGCAATGACAAAAATGTGAAAACAAGGAGCTATATTAAAACTTAGAAACATGGTCGTTCTTCTTCAGGGCCTTCCTTTTTGAGAAACTAGAAGTTGTATGAGGTTAGTGTAGTGGTGAACAGTGTGCAGAGGGTAGACTTGAACCAGGTACATGCTTTACTAGCTGTGTGATCTTGAGCAAGTCCCTTAACCTCTCTGAGTTTTATTTGCTCAATCTGTAAATGGGTGGTTGTAAGGATTAAATGAGTCAATGTTTGGAAAGTATCTAGCATAGTGCTGAGCATAAAGAGAGTGCTATAAAAGAGTTTATTGATAGCCAGTGAACACATTGAACTTCACTGTGCCCAGAAAGTGGGCAGGGCTCTGGAAATGGAACCTTAATGCAGTACTTGACTTAGTGGAGTTGATCAAATCATTCTAACAAAATGTAAAATAAAGCAGTCTGGAAAAAGTTAAAAAAAGATAGAGGTGGGTTAAAAGGACCCACCTGGGCAACTTGGCGAGACCTCATCTCTAGAATAAATCAAAAAATTAGCTGGGCCTGGTAGCGCGTGCCTGTAGTTCCAGCTACTTGGAGGGCTGAGGCAGAAGGATCGCTGGAGCCCAGCAAGTTGAGGCTGTGGTGGGAGGGAGTGGCCACTGCACTCCAGTCTGGGTGACAGAGTGAGACTCCAACTCAAAAAAAAAAAAAAAAGAACTGTTCAGTCATGTGTCACTTAATGACGAGGATATGTTCTGAGAAATACATTGTTAGGTTATTTCATCATTGCGTGATCACCATAGGGTGTATTTACACAATCCTAGATGGCATAGCCTACTACACACCTAGGATACATGGTGGGCAGCCAGTTGCTCTTAGGCCACAAACCTGTATGGCATGTTACTGTACTGAATATTTTAGGCAACTGTAACACAATGGGAAGCATTTGTGTACCTAAATGAATTGAAGCAAACAAAAGGTACAATAAAATATGGTATAAAGATAAAAAATGGTACATCCCTATAGGGTACACTTCCTATGAATGACGCTTACAAGACCAGAAGCTGCTCTGGGTGACTCGGGGAGTGAGTGGTTAGTGAACATGAAGGCCTAGGACATTATACTACTGTAGTCTTTATAAACACTGTACACTTAAGTGACTGTAAATCTACAAAAAAAGATTTTTTCTTTCTTCAAAATAAATTGACCTTAGTTTACTGTAACTTTTTTACTTTATAAACTACATTTTGTAACTTTTATACTCTTATTAAACCCTTAATTTAGAACACAGATACATTGTGTAGTTGTACAAAAATCTTTTCTTTCTTTGTGTCATTATTCTATAAGCTCTTTTCTATTTTTGACATTTTTATTTTTTTAAACTTTTAAAACTTTTTGTTAAAAATGGAGATGCAAAAATCACACATTAGCCAAGGCCTACACAGGTCAGGTTCATTAATATCACTGTCTTACACCTTCACGTCTTGTCCCATTGGAAGGTCTTCAGGGGAAATAACATGCGTGGAGCTGTCTTCTCCTCTGGTAATAATGCCGCCTTCTGGAATACCTCCTGAAGGGCCTGCCTGAGGCTGTTCTACGTGTTTTTTTTTTTTAAATAAATAGAAGTATGCACTAAAATAACAATAAAATATATAGTATAGTGAACACATAACCAGTAACCTAGTCTTTTATTATCATCATTGAACATTATGACCTGTATATAATCGTATGTACTAGACTTGTATACATCTAGCAGTGCAGTAGGTTTGTTTACACTAGCGTCACCACATCCATGTGAGTGGTGTTGCACTACTATTTACAATGACTATGACAATGTCACTAGGTGACGGGAATTTTTCAGCTTCATTATAGTCATATGGGCCCACCATCATATATGTGGTCCATGGTTACATAGAGCAAGACTGAAATTGGCTGCCTCTGTACTTAGATAGAAACACATTTTATCTAGGTGGTATAACTATGTATCTCTTGTTTAGGTTTCTCCCTTCCCACGTCATAACACAGGAGAATTTAAAATTAGCGATTTATTAATGTGGGTCAAGCATTGCACTTTCCCCATGTGTTTCTATAAAACTACAAATTAACAACAGCATTTGTAACCATTTTCTAATGACATTTTCGTGGCATGTTGCATAGTAAAGCACAGAGACTCACATCGAGAGAGTCAATTAAGTCTGGATGGGCCCCTGACACAGCTCAGCTGATTCTGAGGTTGGTGGTGCCCAGGTACCACACTCTGGGAGGCAAAAGGCTGAAGTGTCTGGGAAAAATTGCTGGCTTTCTTCATCTGGAGGAGAAACTAAACTCATAAGGAAAGCAGATTTATGAGCAAGAGAAGGGGATATGGGAAATGTCCTTCCACCATCTGTCGCTGGGCCACTCCTTTCCTTGAATGGCACTTCTATTCCTGTCAGGGAAAAGTTCCCTTGGAGGATCCAGGACCCAGGGGCACCTGGGTCCCCATTTGCCTTCCAGCCTGTTCTTTCCTGTGCTTTCTCTGTACTCGTTACCACATGTCAGTCCCCAGCCATGTGGCTAATGAGAGGCCTATTCAGACCTCATTAGAAGATCAACTTGGTTTCTTCTGCTCTCAGAGGCTAATTATGTCTCTTTCATTAGTTCAATTTTGGCAATTAATGTACCTCTGTGTACATAAATGTCTGTTTGTTTTCAGGCTAAGTGACATGTGTGCTGTCCTTTCCTCTCCTGACACACGCTCGCCTCTCTGTTTTGTTTCCCTTTCCTTATAAAACACTACCTCCATCAGAGTTCTAGATTTAAGCAATAGATGTCAACACAGCAAATTCAATAACTAAAAGGGATTTATGGTAGAGATGTCAGGCAGTTCATGGGGTCAGAAGAAGGGCCAAACAATTGATCCCCAGAAACAAGAGGAACCCGAGGGCACCCAAAGTCCTCTTGAACAATTTAATCTCATATTTAGAAGCACCACCGGGAAGCACAGCTCCAGATTTGTTATCACCAGAGACTCACATTGTCATCTCAGGATTTTGGCTGATCCTCCTACCTGCCCTCCTCACTGCTCCTTTCCCATAGTTCTTAGATCATGAAGGCAGGTCCTGGGTGACTTCTTGAAGCTACAAATGAGTATTTTCTCTCTCTTTCTCTTTTCTCCTCCTTCTTCTTAAAAAAAAATTACTGGAAGAACTCTTTTAGGAATCTCTGAGTAGAGCCTCTCCTATGTTTCCTTGGTCAGAATCACACCATATACCTATTGTCTAACTGATATTGGGGATGTTTGTAATAGTCCCTAGGCAACAGTGTTTCATCTGTAGGGGCTGGAGAGGGACTCTCTCAAGCACAGAGCCACGTGATGTGTGAGTGAACTTCAGGTGGCTAGAAAGAGTAAAAAAAGGCCTTATCAACAAGGGTACCTGCATAATGAACATTTGTATACCTAACCCTGAATTGTACCCCATAACTTTAAAATTAAAAATTAAAAAAAAAGAAAGGTTAAAAAAAGGACAAAGGCTACTAATAAGCACCTAGTTCGTGTTTGCCACAGCGACCTCTCAAGAGTCACATGGAGTAAGGGAAGGATCTTCCAAAAGTGGAAAGGGTGTTGGGGAGACACCAACTGCAAATGTCCATCATCAGCTACTGCAAATTCAGATCCCAAAGTATTACTAGCATTCGTGTTCACAAAATGAATTGCATACATATGGAATGGGGGTCACCTGCCAGGGCTGTGGTTTCTGGAAACAGATAGAAGGTTTTTAGATTCAGGACTCAATCAAAAGGTGCCAGTGGTGTGATGTTGCTAAGGAAAAGTGATGCAGACCTTGGCTGCAATATAGGCGAAGATCTGCCAGCTCCCAGAGGAGCCAGGTTCTCTACTTTCTACACCTACCAGTCCAGTCCAACCCAAGAGAGCAAAGGATCATTAAGCATACTGTGTTTCACAAGAACACTGACAACTGGAGCACACAGAAAGGTGAGTAACTTGACAGAAGTGGGAAGAGCTTGAGGAAACAGAATGCCAGCTTAGGACTGGGGCCAGCGACTGGAGAGCAATGTTGTCTTTGAGCCCAGAAAGTCTCACTTAATGTTATTGATAGATTCTTGGAAACTGACTTTAACCAAAATGATGTATAACAAACCGATATTTTTCTTATCAATATTATAGTGGAACATTGAATGAGACATTATTTGAGGACCTGCTGTTTGTCGTTTTGCTTAAAGTCACAGTTTCCAAGAATCTATAGACAGCAAAAATTGAGAACTTACTATACCCAAAAGGCTAACTGCAGGAGAGTGGTTGGACTGCTCTGTTCAGAGCTGGAAATTTGAGCAAAAGCCAGTGGGTAGAAGTTAGCAAGAGGAGATTTTACATTCAGCAAAAATGTGGTCATGAACTTTCCATAGCCATTCACATTTCACATAACCCTCTCTGTTATCCCCCACTGTGATAAACTAAAGCAGACTCTCCCCCTCCCATTTTAGACAAGGACGCTAAAGTTCTGAGAAAATCTGTCACTTACCACAGATTATACAGTGTAACCTTTTGGCTAAAATCTCAGTGTCAGACCCACAAGAAGTGTGGCCTTAGAAGAAGAAGATGGTTGGGGCAAACTAAAGCCCTCATTACCATGGTTGATCTCAAGGCACTTCTCCCATTCCCTCTTTGTCCGTTCTAATTATCCTCAACCTCACCAATAACATCAATAGAGATTAGGGCCTACCTGGCTACCTGGTGGTATGATCCATGCCTTTACTTCCGAGGTGTCTGAGTTTTTAGGACAGGTGGCTGTACAAGGACTTTCACAGTTAAAAGGGAGCCAGGAAGTAGCAGGAGGTGTTATCTGGGTTCTACACACATTCCACATTCCTCAGTGCTGCCGTTGTTTGAAAGCAGCACTGCTGATCAGGGCCAATGACCCCTGCAGTATGTTGACTCCTCTTCTGCTGGTCCCTGGACACAAGAAAACCCAAGGGTCCTGGCAGCATCAGTAATCTGTGGTTCAATGGGACCACTTCTATGTGTCCTGGAAAGTGTAAGTCCCCTTTGAATACCAGGACCTCCAGGTTTCCTAAGACCAGAGTTGTGGGGACAAGAAGCACAAAACACTCAGGAGGTCATTGGAACTTCTGCTTTCATGTCTTGGTTCCTGGATCCATGGGCCCTTCCTACTGGGATACAGTTTCATAGAGAGGTCTCCCATTTAAGGCAAGTGCTGTATCCTGAAGGACGCCACCCTATTCCTTGAATGTTGCTTCTGAGCTGGCATGTCAGCTGTACCTTTAGAAGGCCATTCCTGCACTTTTTGAGCACAGCTGATTTTGAATAGTTATAGGTTGTCTTAGTTCATTTTGTGCTGCTACAACAAAATATCCGGGACTAGATAATTTATCATGAATAGGAATGCATTGGATCACAGTTCCAGAGATTGGGAAGTGCAATATCATGGTGCCAGCATGGTGAGGGCCTTCTTGTTGAATCATCACTTTGCAGTGAGAAGGCAAGAGAATGCAAAAGGGGATTGAACTCACCCTTTGTCATCAATCCACCAGTGAGAGTGGAACCATTATGGCCTAGTCAACTCTTAAAGATACCACCCTTAATATTATTACAATGGCTACTATACTTTAACATGAGTTTTGGAAGGAAAACATATTCAACCCATAGCAAAGGCTTGCTCCCATGCCTTGCTGCAAAGTGGGTCTCCCAGTTGGATGTTATGCTGCATGAGATTCTATGTCTGTGGATCAGACACTCATAAGCCTTTGGGCAGTGGTGCTGACTAAGACTCTAAGAGCAGAAAATGCAAGCCCACACTCAGAATAAGTACCTGCTCCCAAGAAGCTAATGCATCCCCACCCCTTAGGATAAATTTAGGATGTAGTCAACATGCCACCAAGTGGCTGGTTGGTCTCCTTGAAGAATAATGCCATATCAGGGGTTTAGTGTTGGTCTCTGTTGCGGACAAGATGGATATTCAAAGGTTGCCATACTTAGATCAGCCTTGATACGTGGCAAGTCCATGCGTTTGGAGCCCTGTGTGTCCTCTGTTTCTGCTACTGTAACTCCTTCATTCATGTGCCCATCATGCCAGTTCCAAGGTGGTCAGTGATGAAGGCTGCCTAATGCAAAATGACTGAGTCATTTTATACTGTTTGCTTGGTCAGTACCTCTTCTGTGGAGGATGCTTTCTGATGAGCACTGATATGTGACACAAAAGTATTTATACCTTGTGCCCACTCCTACTGTGTTTATTCACATGCCTTTACCCCAGACCTCCTTGCCACTGATCCCTCAGTCTCCTCTCTTCCAGGCTCCTGACCAGATGGCCTGGCCCCTGTCCACTGCCCTGTAATCTGTACACATATTCACCTTGGGCTGCTTCTCCTTCCACACAATTAGATGACTGGGTGCACCGCTCACATATTCACACACTGGAATGATTTCCCTTCTTCACTGTCTTGTAGACCAGCCACGAACAAGACTATGATGCAGCCACTGTCAAGTCTGGTTTGTACGCATATATCAAACCAACCCAGCCATAAACCAAGCTCAGGCTTTTTTCTTCCTTTTCTGGCTGGTAATACTGATTTGTTATGTGGCTATAGGTATAAACTGTGGTCAGGGAAGACTAGTGTGACAGTGGTTGTTGACGTGGGGTTCTGAACCACCTGCTCACATAGCTCACGTGTGTCCTTGGAACCTACTCAAGATTGATCTAGGTACATCATTTCTCACCTGTGGTGATGGCTGCTGGGCACATCTGACTTTATACCTGGCGAGTCCAACAGAACCAGATTATAGTTGGCAGTGCTAAAGGACACATGGTCACTTTGTGCCCCATGGTCAAACATTCTGTATTGACTGGGGCCTGGCATTATGCCAGCAGCTATTTCTAGAAAGGTGTATAGTTCTCTGTGTGGATGGCATGACCTTGTTGCAGATCCCAGGAGCCTGGAATATGGTTTTCTTACTGGACCTTTCACAAAACTCAATTTGTGTGTTTTTTTCAGCACAGAGACCTCCAATATCTTCAGATCTGCCAGACTGTACAGCCCTGAGGCTGTAGAATATCTCTGTATTGCCACAGAGTTCTTTCTTCCTCCTGGTACCACTCGAAGCTGGTAGCTGTCCATCTTACTAGTTGTCTCATTGGGACAATATTTCTAGGTGTGTGATGTGTTGTCTCCAGAACTCCAAAGCCTACCAGGCACTGTGCTTCCTTCTTGAGGTTGGGATTCAAAATTCAGTCATTTGTCTTTGACCTTGGAGAGGATATCTCTGAAAGTATTCCTGAAGTGGTAAGTCCCTGAATCTTCATCAGGCTTATCTACCATCTTCTGGAACATGTGTGTCTTGCCAAGATCTGCAACAGAGAAACTCTTGCTCATCCAGTCCCACCAGCATGATGCCATCAACGTCATGGGTCATTGTGATATTATGTGGAGTGTTGAGGCAGTCCAGATCGCTTTGGATGGTAGTATGGCAGAGTGAGGGAAAAGTAACACAGCCCTGAGGTAAAACCCTAAATAATTATTGTCTTCCGTCTCATGTGAATACAAACTCTCTGATTCTCTTTTCTGGTCAAAGTGAAAAAAATAACACATCTGTCAAATTAATGACCACATACCATGCACCTGAAGCCATATTAATCTGTTCTAATAAAAATACTGGGTCTGACGCAGCAGCTGTGATTAAAGTTATTATTGGGTAGAGCCTATGTTAGTTTTCAGCCAGTCTCCAGGGTCCATCCAGTTTCTGCAGAGATGACAAGGCCACAGTGGAGGTAAGACAGGAGCTACTATTCCTACATTCCTTAAGTCTTTAAGGATGGCACCAATCTCTGTCATTGGCTCCAGGATGCTATGCCATATATATATAGTGACCAGTGATGGAGCAATTTCAGAAGTTCCCACTTGGCCTCCCCCACTGTGATAATGTTTTCCCCACAGGCAAAGAACCAATAGGGAGGCTGCTAACAAATACCAAGCATATTAATTCCAATTACACACTCATGAGCAGAGAAAATGACTACTGGGTTGGCCTATGAGCTCAGAGGGGATTCCTGGAGTCAGACTTTTTAACTAGGACTCCATTTAATACCTGGCCACTCTAAGCACCCTCTTAAACAGGAAGATTGAGTTAATGCTTTGCTTTTCTGAGTATCAATGTTAAACTCAGACCCTGTGTCAAATAATCCTCAGAACATCTCAGTTCCCCCTTTGTTTCAGTGTACAGTTACCCAAATACATTTCTGTTGGTCCCTTTGGGAAAGAATTGAGGGACTCATCACAGTACAGTTGACTCTTGAGCAACACGGGGTTGAACTGCGTCCTCTTATACTTGTTATTTTTTTTCAGTAAAAGTTAACACCAAGTTTACCTGTCTCTCTTGCATCCTCCTCCACCTCCTCCACCTCTACCACTTCTGAGACAACAGTACCATCCCCTCGTCTTCCTCCTCCTCCTCCTCAGCCTACTTGATGTGAAGACAATAAAGATGAAAACCTTTATGAAAATCCACTTCCACTCAGTGAATAGTAAATACATTTTCTCTTTCTTGCAATTTCCTCATTAACATTTTCTTTTCCCTAGACATAAGACTATAGTATATTCTACATATAGCATACAAAATGTTACAAATAGTTAATCTATTGTTTATATTGTCAAAAAACTTCCAGTTAACAATAGTCTATTCGTAGTTAAGTTTGGGGACAGTCAAAGGCTATATGTGAATTTTTGGCTGTGTGGGAGTTGGCAGCCCTTACCCCAGTGTTGCTTAGGGGTCCACTGTATATATTAGCCACAGCACTGCTGAGACTTTCCTTTTTATTCAGAGCCTAAATATTGGCTCAGATTTGATAACTGACCAAGAAATTGTGACTTCTTCTTAGGGTGACCATCTTTAGCCTCTTTCTCCTCCATGGTTGCCTTTTTGGGATATTAATGATGAGAAGTATCCTTGCTGGATGCCCATGTCTGTTCCTATTGGAACCATGCTCTATAAACTGTCCACACAATGCCTGGGGGGTCAAGCCCCCATGGCTGGCCCCTAGGTCTTTCCTTGGGACACAGTCTTCTGGTGGGTTTCTGGCCTTACATAACATATCCGTTCCAGGATGCTCACTTTCTTTGGCATCTTTATTCCTTGCGCTGTCTTCTTCCAGAACGACTCAGGCATTTCCACTTTGTCAGTGTTGGCTCTCCTCTTCTTCAGGCTTCGGAGAGCTTTCCTCCCCCATACTCCAGCAGCAAGTTGTTAGGATGTCGACCAAAAAATGAACCCCCAAGTCAACGAATCTTTCCTTATCCAGTCTGACATTCTGGGCCCCTTGATCAGACATTCTAGAGATCCAGTCCTAGTTGTACTTCCCTGGCTCCTGCTGGTACCTGCTAGCTAATTCTTGAAACATCTTTGGTGCAGAGCCACTTTGCTTCCTTGTTAGGCTCAGCATGTCTGTATCCAGATTAATCCTAGTTATCCTAGCAGCCAGGAGAGGAGGTGAAGGAAGCTCCTGAGGGAGGCACCTGTTGCCTTTCAGGAAAGAGTCCTCTGTAACAGTGATCCCCAAATTTGGATATCAGGCTTTGTGGAAGACAATTTGTCCACAGACCGGGAAGGGGGTGGTGGTTTTGGGATGCTTCAAGCACGTGACATGTATTGTGCAGATCAGCAGTGGCATTAGATTCTCATAAAGAGTGTGCAACCTAGATCCCTCACATGAGCAATTCACAATATGCTTCATGCTCCTGTGAGAATCTAATGCTGCCACTGATCTGACAGAAAATGGAACTCAGGTGTTAATGTGAGTGATGAGGAGCAGCTGTAAGCACAGATGAAGCTTTGCTCACTTGCCCACCACTCACTTCTTGCTGTGTGGCCTGGTTCCTTGCAGCCCACAGACTGGGGATTGGGGATCCCTGCTTTACAGCAACTTCTATCACAGAGAAAGTTCTAGTTCTTGCTAGGGAAGCGTGAGCCCCCCAGTAACTTCTGTGGGTTCAGGCTATCATGTAGGGCTAACATCCTTAGGGATAGCTATCCAAATGCCCCAACCCATTTTTTTTTAATTGGAATCTCACTCTGTCGCCCAGGCTGGAGGGTAGTGGCACATTCATGGCCACCCCGGCATTGACCCACTGGGCTCTGGCAATCCTTCTGCCTCAGCCTTCCAAGTAGCTGGAGCTATAGGTGTGCACTACCACGCCTGGCTAATTTTTTGGCGAGATGAGGTCTCGCCAAATTGCCCAGGTTGGTCTCGAACCAGCAGGCTCAGGCAATCTTCTCGCCTCGGTCTCCCAACATGCTGCGATTTACAGACTGAGCCACCAAGCCCGGCTTACCCAACCCATTTTGCAATGTCTCCAGTTTTCCCTACCAGGATTCTGATCTTAACCCAGCAGATTCTCTTTGTCTGAGCATTGACCTGTTGCCAGAGCCTACTGCTAAGTGATGTCTGTTCTGCCATGGCACAATATGAGGGTGTCTTGAAAACTTGCCCACTTAGCCATTAACTGCTCATTTCTTGGCATTCCTTTGCAGGACATCAATACAATTTAGCAGCAGCCAACCAATTCCACTTTCTCTGTAGACATCGTTTCCCCATATTTTGAAATGCCTGAATCATTATGTGTGCAATGGTGTTTCCTGCCACCAGGACATTGTCCCAACTGAAATAGTGTCTCCCTCCACTGAGATGCTTTCCCAGCTCAGCATTAGTGGAGTCCTTGGCAACTGAGCCATTTCTTGTTGCTACAGCCTGTACTTGCACTACTTCGCACTTGGGAGCATAGGTACAGTGAACCAGTCCGAAGTCCCAGCTTACTGCCTGTTGATTCAAGCCCACTCTTGGTACCACTTATTTTGTTTGAATCCTCCTAAAAGCAGATGCCAAGATGAGATTAGATGTGAAAGAGATTACTGAGGAGAAACTCCTGTAAAAGCAAAAGGAGAGGAAAGCTGGATGAAGTAGGAAGAAGCATTTCACTATGTCGTAGGTCTGTATGAGTTTCTTATTGCTCCTATAACAAGTTACCACATGTTTGGTGGTTGAATTGACAGAAATTGATTATATTAAAGTTCTGGAAGTCAGACATCTCACTGGATAAAATCAAGATTTTTGCAGGGCTGTATTCCTTCTGGAGGCTTTAAGAGAGGATCTATCTTTTACCTTTTTGCAGCACCTTTTAGAAGCTGACTGCTCTCCTTGACTTGTGACCACTTCCATCTTCAAAGCCAACAATCGTATTGCTCTGATCTCTACAGTCATTGTCACATCTTCCTCTCTTACTTTCCTGCCACCCTCTTCTAAGGATGATTACATAAGGCCTTCTGGGAAAATCTAGAGTAATCTTTCTCTCTCAAGACCCTTAACTGGATCACATCTGCATAGTTCCTTTAACCCTGGAAAGAAACATATTCACAAATTCTGGGATTAGAATGTGGACATTTTGGGGGACTATTACTCAGTCACAACAAAGTCTTTCCTCTGTGGAGTAGAGAGGGGAGGAAGAAGAACTAGATTTAAAAAGTCTTAGGCTGTAGCACACTTCAAAGAAAGTTTTGCCTGGGTCAAAGGTGGTCCTTAAGCTAAAGTTGCCTGTCAGAAAAATCTTGTGAATCCCAAGAGTGGGCCTAGGTGAATGCCTCTGCCTCTCTCAGTCATTGTCTGGGTGGTGGACAGCTGGGGCCAACTGTCAGTTATGTTCCCCATCACAAGAGACCTGAAGACATATGCACATGACTGCCTTAGTCATTGGTTTCGGAATGAGAAAAGCTAGGGTTGCATTCTAGTTCCATCACATAGATGACTACAAGAACTTGAGCAAATCACTTTTAATCATTCTGTCCCTCAGTTTCCCTATCTGTAAAATGTGGATGATGATGGCACCAAATCCATGAACCCAATAAATTGCAATATGGCTGATGGTAGGGTCAACAATGTTCTTAATGAATGTTATCTAGACTTATCCAGTGCTAATGGCAGAACTTTGACTCAGACTCTATACCTCTGATTGCAGTTTTTGTTCCTCTCTTGGCATACCACATTGCTATGTGGAAAAGGTTTCACAATGGGGCAGTTAGGTCCCTGTTTCTGTTTGTTTTGAAACAGAAGTTTTATAGACCACCTGGAAGAAATATTGTAGAATCGAATCCCACATTGAGTGAGAGCAGAACAAGATGACCCTGCAGTCTCTCTTATGCTCAGATACTATGATGTCAAATCCCTGTCTAGAGAGGTACCCACCTGATACAGGTGGGCTGGCCTGGGGGTCCAATCCCCGGTTATGATTCTGCTCTTATCATAACATCTTGAACTTGTCATTCAACTTGTCTGAACACCGATTCCAGTCAGCTGAGACAATCATACCTTCCCACTTACTTTCCTTGTTGGACTGTGGCAATGAGAAGGAGACAATACAAACTCCCCCTGGCGAACATATTAGTAATATATGGAAACTTACACTCCCCCATACATTGTTGACTTAAAATATTTGATTATGTTTACTTATATATTAACAAATATAAATCCAGGCATAAACTCATTATTCTTATATGTGTGATATCATTATATAAAAGCAAATCAAATTTATAAATTAAGCACCAAAAAACCCCACACAACCAATGAAGCTCAAGTAAGCAAAGTTCACTAAATGGGACAGATTTTTAGAAATGAGAATGAATTATTGCTTGCAAGAGCACTGGCTGTCTCAGTGTCAGTTGTTTTCGGTGACAACATTTGGCATCTGTTTGGTAAACTAAAAATTTACCAAACAAGTTAAAAAACCATCAGTACAGTATTTCTTACTTTTGATTACTGCATTAAGGCTACTTTAAGCTTGGGCATCAAAATGATGTGCCAGACTCATTCATAAGTGGTTATCTGATTATATGAAATATACTTTTGCTATTTGTCTTAGATTATGAAGATAAAGCTCAAGTATTTAAAATGAAATTATTGGAGAAATATTAAAACTGGAATTATTGGAGACCTGTAGTAATGTTATCCATGATCAAACACTGGGATAATGAATGTAAATGTGCTTTCCAAAAGTTAAGAGGAGTTAATAGTTGCCAAGAGCTATTACTAAGGCACGATTGAAAGCTAAAAGCAGCTGCTTCAGATCACATGAAGTACTGTTCCTTGTCACCCCCATCTCCTGACAGCATCCGAACAGATTGGGAGGCTGCTATTTTTGATACCTCTTGGATCTCTTTGGATCCCCGGCCAGATTGCTGCTACCTGAAGTCCCATAAATGGCTCCCGGAGTCTAGCAAGGATGAGGCAAAGCAAAGTCAGCCAGGCAAAGCAGCATTTCTGAAAGGGGCAAGAGCAGAGTGGGAAAGGGGATGGCAGGAACTAAATAAACTCGTGTTCTTTGTGCGATCCCATCTTCTTGCTGGCAGGACAATGGTTTCCCATCTTTCAGCCAAGTACCGGCTCTGGCCTCTCAGGGGGGGTCTTATTTATAGAACTAGAATAAATTGATTATTGGGTCCAGTGGGATCTTTAAAACTTTTACTACAAGGTTAACAACGCTAATAATGACTTTTGGATTCTGTTTCTAGAGAGATGAAAGGGAAGAAGCTTGAAGGCTGTTCATTCCCTTTTGTCCTCCTCTTTTCCTTTAGTTCCCCCTTTACTTGATTATTTAAAATTTCTCTCCTTTTTTGTCTCTTTCTGTGATTTTCTCTTCATCAAGGACATAGATTTCTTAAGTGTTTGTTCCTCCTTTTTTTTCCTTTCACTGAGTCTTTTCCTTGCCATAACACTGAAGATTGGTTAATTACCTGACTGTTGAAGGAAGAAAACAAAAAATAATAGTAAAATAAATAATGTATAGTATATATATGTATATATATATATATGTATATATATATATACATATATATGGGTGTAAAAATGTATACACATTTTTAGAAAGGAAAAAATTGTATTAAAATTATAATACGCAATATATACCGATAACAAAAGATGAATGCAAGACACATTTAACTTCTACAATTACAAGAGGTGCTCAATGTAGTTACCATCAGCATACAGACACTTCTGATTATAGCAAACTAAAGGTAATACATAGATAACATCTCTTAAAACATATATACTTTTGGTAACCCTGGTATATATTGCCCTCTTGTTTGTATAATGTTTTTGACTTTGTAAAATGCTGCTATACACATGCATGCATGCACATATATATGTACATCTTTACAACAACCTGCGACACAGTTTTTAAAAAATTCTTACTGTTTTGCAAATGAGAAACTAAGACTCAGAGAAGTAAAGGGCACTTACTCTTCTTCCTCTTTCCTATCCCTTTTAGCACCTTCCCCTCCTGAATAATTCGGTCTTAAATACATAGGCAGGACCAAGTCAGGTAAAGGTATGTGCCAGGATAGGTCGTCAGAGTAAGGTGTCAAAGGAACAAGCACCTAAGAAATCTATACCCCTGACCAGAATTGGTCTGATATATTGACCAAATATGTCCAATATTCAAGGGTAGGTTTGCTACATATTCAGGAAAACAAAACAACACAGTCGATAGAAACTCAGTCTAAGCAGACTCAGGTAAGATATTTAATAGTCAGAGATTTCAAAGCAACTTTTATAAATGCTTAAAAAAAATTTTTTTTTGACTTGGAGTCTCACTGCATCCCTCAGGATGGAGTGCAGTGGCATGCTCACGGCCACCCTAGCATTGACCTGCTGGGCTCCGGTGATCATTCCACCTCAGCCTTCCAAGTAGCTGGAACTACAGGTGCATGCTACCGTGCCTGGCTAATTGTTTATTTATTGTAGAGATGAGGTCTAGTCAAGTTGCCCAGGCTGGTCTCGAACCCCCAGGTTCAGACAATCCACTCGCCTCAGCCTCCCCAAGTGTTGGGACTGAGCCATGAAGCCCGACTTGTTTTAAAAATTAAAGAAAAAAATGGTGACAATGATTCAACAAATAAGTAACCTCAGTGAAAAAAGCCTTTTAAACAAGAACAAATTCTGGAGTAGAAAAATATAATAATTAAAATGAAAAACTTGTTACATGGTCTCAATATATAGATTTGAGGTGACAGAAGAAAATATCAGTGGTCTTGAAGATAGATCAATAGAAATCATCCAATCTAAAGATTTAAAAAATAGAAAACTGAGCAGAAACTTAGAGATCTGTAAGATAGCATCAAGCATACCATGAAACAAAAATAATAATAAAAAAATTAAAAATGGCCCCCAACTCCCCAAATTTGGTATAAAGCAATTCATATGCTAATATAAGAAATTCAAGGAGTTTTAGGTGGAATAAACCCAAAGAAATAAACAACTAAACAGAAATAGTCAGTTGAAAGACAAAGAGAAAACCTTTGAAAGTTAGGGGAAAATAATGACTCATCACTTACAGAGAGACAACAATATGATGAACAGCTCCATAAAAAGTCAACAAGGATATAGAGGGCTTGAACAATCCTACCAACCACTGAGACTTAACTGATATTTATAGAAAATGTTAACCCAAAAGAGAAGACTATGCATTCTTTTCATGAATACTAGAACATTTTCTGAAACAAAACAAACAAAAATGGTATATGCTAGGCCTTAAAATAAGTTTCAATAAATTAAAAAAAAATTTTTTTTTTTCAAGATATGCTCCCGGTCCATAACAGGATTAAATAAAATAATCAACTAAAACATACTTGATAAATCAGCAAATATTTTGAAATTAAACAAAATAATTTCTATATAACTATGGGCCAAAGAAAAATCTACAGGAAAAGTTAGAAAATAATTTAAATTAACAGAAAAGAAAATGTGAAACATCAAAATTTATGGCATGCAACTAAAGCAGTGCTTAGAGGAAAATGTAGTCTTAATTGCTTATATTAGGAGAAAGGAAAAGTCTCAACTCAATAGCTCAGTAATTTAAGTACCTACCTTAAGAAACAGAAAAAAAGAACAAACTAAATACCTAACTTCTTTTGACCTTTTGGAGAAACTGACAACACAGAGTCTATATTTCTGCATGGAAACACTTGTCTGGAGTTGAGTAGCAGCTGTCTCCTTTGAACAGGCATTATTAACCATAGTTTAAAGTGCCCCCTCCCCACTTCCTTCTTGCCAATAATGTGGTTTCTGAGTGGTTGAATTAAAAATCTCTGCTTTACATACAATTCTGGAAGCTGTTCCCAGGATTGGGTAGGTCAGCCTTGATGGCTTGTCTTTTCTAAAGTATAGACGACTAAAAATGATAATACAACCTTATTTTATTTTATTTTTTTTTGGTTTCCATCTATAAAAATAAATTATATATAATGTGTGGATTAATTATGTTTCCTCTATACAGAAAAAAATACAAATGAATCATGATGAATATAACTTTAAAAGACAAGAAACACTTAGGAACCACACCTTCATATATTACTTGTTAATAATGTTCCCTCAATTAATCTGAAGCCTTCTGAGATCTTATGTCTCTAAAGGAAGCTGTCAGGAACAAGCCATGGCAGGAGAGGAGGGTCAAAGAGGGGCATCTGGCTGGTGTAGACAGTGACTGACAGGTGTCATAAATCAGAAAGGTCAGTAGCCAAACCCAGAAAAGACTGAAAGAAAAGGAGGTACGTAACTAACCCTACACCTTGCCTCCTGGCAAGTAAGGAATAAGAGAATTTTAAACAGAGGTCTTGGAGGCGTGAAATTACCTAGTGTGTTTGGGAGAATTTAAAGTCATTTAGCAAGTGTGATGAAACTAGAGAAAAGGAAAGGGATGGCCCAGATTACAAGAAGTCTGACATACCAGGACAGGACATTAGCATTTATCTTATAGGTGAGAAAAGTCATTGACGGATGCTCAGGATAGAAGAAGATACAACTAAATATACAAGTCAATCACTCTTGTGGTGGTGAGATGGATGAATTGGAGAACGACAGTGTATGACCATTTAGGAGACTGTTGGCATATCCAGGTGAGAGATTTGCTTGAACCAAGGCAGTGACGGTAAATATGGGCTGGGGGAGAGGGCTGACAAATGGGGATATTTCAGAGGTCAAGTCAGCAGAGTTTGAAAACTGTGGGGATAAGGTAGTTGGAAGGGCTGTGAGTTATTCACAGTTCTTGGGCTTGGTAGACCAAGTGGCTACTGGGGTGATCTGTTAATGCAGGAAGTGCAGGAAGAAGAGAAAGGTTAGTGTGGGGGTGGTAATGAGGACCAAATGTTTTGGAATATATTGAGTTTGAGAGATCTATGGGAAATTCATACAAAGGCAGGTAGTATGTGGATTTACAATTTAACTTTTATCCTTCGTTGGTTTTACATCTTAGGAGAGTGACTTTGGAAAGAAATAAGAATTTGGAAACCATCAACATCTGTGTGCTGGTGAAACTTACGGGAATGAATGATTGCGCGTAAGAAAAGGAGAGAAGGTAGATAAGTGCAGCATCCTAGACAGTGCGAGTTTTTAAGGTGTTGGATAGAAGAGGAGTCATGTCCCGCCTGCACAATTGAGAGAAACACCTGGAGAAAGGCCAGGAGAGACTGCAAACCAAAGAAAGTAAGTTCTAAAAGAGATGGGAGTGGTCAACCATTTAGACCCAGCAGAGTGGTGAGATAAGTAACGGAAAAGGCTCCTTGGAGTTGGCAATAGGGATGTTGATGATGGATGTGGTCAGAACAGTTTCCATAGCATGGTAATGATTGAAGTCATAGTAATGACTCTTGAAGTGATGAAGAAATGAGAAATGCAGATAGCTAGTGCCAATGATTTCTCCAGGTGTGTGCCTGCCAGAAAGAGATTGGGCGGGAGTCAAGGGTGGAGAAACAAAACCAAGGAATGTTTCTCTGCTGATCTGTTTTATGGCAAGACAGATTTGAACATGCCAGTAGACTGAAGAGAAAGCGCCAGTAAGAGCACCTGAAGATACAAAAAAAGAAATTAAAATTAATGGGGAAAAAGTCTAATTTGGTCCCATTTGAGAACACATGGGCTCCTTGATGGTGCCTGGAGAAGGCAGGACTTGGAAATATGATTTCTTTCTCTAGGGCTTTCTGGAAGGGCAGGCTAAGAGCAGGGTTGGGAACAGTCCACCCTGATGGTGTGACTATGTCTAGACATCAAGACAAGAGTGTACCCTGTATTGAGGAGTCTGACTACTCGGTTCCAGTGGGGAAGACATAGGAATCAATGTATAGCCTCAACTTTCCCTGGTCTAGTTGCCCAAATGTACCCAGCCTATGTACTATTCTCCCTTTTCAATCATAGAAGTATTTGAAAATTAAAAAAAAAAAGCTTATTCTAGAAGGGCCCTTAGAAGCTATTGGATTTTTCTTTTATTTTCTTTTCTTTTTTTTTTGGATGAGGAAACTCATGCTAGACAGCAAATGAGGCCATGGCCATATAGCTAGTAAAGGAGGGTTAGGACCAGAACCTGGGTGCCTCAGCTCTCTGTCCAGTGTTCTTTCAGTTTCACCAGTTCAGCCTTCCACTGCTTGCTAATCACTGGCTGAGGCATGGAAGTAACTCTGTTCCCCTGATTATTATCATTATTTTCTTGTCATTGGATCTCATTTGTTTGCCAAGTGGAACACACACCATTTCTGCTTTTCTCTTTGCTCTTGTCACCAGACAAAAGCAGCTGGTTGAGCAGATAGCCTCACAAATGGTTTCCATAGATATCCTCATTGCACCCCATGCTCCATCCTCATTCCTGTTGATACACAGATGAAACCCTCCAACCATAATAAAAGCTATCACTTACTTAGCATTTACTATATGCCCAGTGCTGTGCTGAAGCACTTTGCTTAATTCTATGGGTAGGTACGATTATTGTGATCATTTTTACAAATGAGCAAACTGAAGCAAGAGGACATCAAGCAACTTAGTCAAGGTCATGCAGCAAAGGGGGAAGGGCCTGAATAAGAACCCAGGCAGTCTGGCTTCATGACCTGTGTATGCAATCTCGCATGCAATCTCCATGGTACCCTGCCAAGGGGGGGTGCTTAGGGTTGGCAAGAAGGCTATTGCCTCCTACTCAGTGTCCCAGCCCAACAATGTGGCTTCCCCAGCTCAGCCCCTGCCATTTTCCAGCACCCTGTTCTTGGGATCCTTGGGAACCCATCATCGACTTCTTCTTCCTTACTTCCTGCTCTCCCTAAACCCTTCTCCAGCTAAAAAACCATTCTAGCGATTCAAGCCTGACGTGCACTGAATTATACTTCCCCAAATTGCAACATTAATAAGGGCCGTGTGTTCCTAGAGGATCATTAATTACAGACACATTTTTATTTCCCGTTGAAATACGGGCTGTGTTTCTGTTCCATGAGGCTCAGGCACAATCTCACCAAACGTGCCCGTGTGTGGCTTTTGACATCTGTCTCTCACTTTCTGGGAAACAGCACTTGCAGTTCCCTGCTCTCTGCATCTTTCCTTCTCCTTGATGAGCATCTCATTCCCTGAATACAGAGAGATTTCCCCATGCAAGTCTGGATGGGGTGAAGGTCTCCATTTCTCCAAATTCTCCAGTCAAAATCTGTTGGCATTGCTGCTGGGGAAAGTGCAATGGCAGTGGCCGGGGGTGAAGGAGTCAAACAAATGATGTCCTGCTGATGTTTCCTCCTTAAAGACCTTCTGGGACTGAAGATAGTTTTAATGGCTGGGATGTTCTTGGTAAGGTGGGAGGCACTTACTAGCTTCTGCCCAGGTAGCTTTCCTAAGGTAGGATCTACTGATTGACTCCCCTTTCAGACCCAGACTCTGAGCCACATGGGACTGAGGCAGGAAACCTGGCTGGAGCTCCCTGCTCCCCTTATCTGCTGAAGCTTGGAGCTGACAATAGTCCCACATACTCAATTTTAGGCACACGAGGTGAGACACATGCACCTCTTGCTAGGACAGCCTACCTAGGATAGTCAATGCAGTCTCCACCTTCTCTGCATTGTTCCCAGCCAGAGAAATGGGCTTTCCCTGTTTTCCAACTAGAGATCTATGCCTAGAACTTTAGTCCCCCTCTACATCATTAGGTAGGACTAATGTCGCTATCTAATCCCACGGGTGCCTATTGGGATCATCTGGGGAATATTTATAAAACCCTGATTCTCAAGCCACCCTACAGACCAATTCAGAATCTCAGTGAAACTCAGGCATGTTTTATGAACTGTTCTAATCCTTGCTGCTCAAAGCAGAACCCATGCAACAGCAACATGAGCATTGCTTGTGATATAGTTGGAATATTTGACCCCTCCAAATCCTTTTGTTGGAGGTGGGACCTGGTGGAAGGTGTTTGGGTTATGGGGGTGGATCTCTCATGAATGGCTTGGTGCACTCCCCAAGGTAACAAGTGAGTTCTTATTCTATTAGTTCATACAACACCCACTTGTTTAAAAGAACCTGGCCCCATCCTCTTTCTCTCTTCCTTCCGCTGGACATCTGCTCCCTCTTCACCTTGCACCATGATGGTTAAGTTTCCTGAGGCTTCATCAGAAGCAGATGCCAGCACCATGCAAAACCATGAGCCAAAATAAACCTCTTTCCTTTATAAATTACTCAGCCTTGGGTATTCCTTTACAGTAACACAAAATGGATGAATACAGCTTGGGAGCTTATTAGAAATGCAGACTCTCAGGCCCCACCCCAGACTAACTGAAGCAGAATCACGTACATTTTAATAACATCTCCAGGTGATTTGTATGTGCTTTAAAGTTTGAAAGGCACTCTAGCTCAAAATGTTTTTCAAACTTTAGCATGTAAAAGAATCACCCAGAGAGCTTGTTAAAAATAAAAATCTAATTCAGTAGGTCTGGGATGGGGCTGGGGATCTGCTCTTTTAACAAGGTCCCCAGCTAGTTCTGACGTGGATGGCCCTGGCATCATATCTTGAGATCATACCACCCTGATGAGGCTCTCCATCCCAGGCAGTGGCTTTGCTAGGAAAGGAGTGATCTCGTAGGTCAGGGAAGCCTGACTGGCTGTCCTGTCCTGCAACTGGGCAGACTAGACCCTCTTCCACTTGACTAAGCTCACTGAGCTCCTTGTTTCTCACTGAAGCAAGTCCTCTGTCCACTTGTTCTTAGTTTGTGAAGGTCTGCAATTTTTAGGAGATATATATATATATATGTAGGATAGTATTTGTGGGGGTGTGTGTGTGTGTGTGTGTGTGTGTAGAGAGAGAGAGAGAAAATTCATATGACATAAAATTCATCTTTTAAAAAATTTCAGTAGCTTTAGGGGTACAAATGGTGTCTGAATACATGAATGCATTGTATAGTGGTGAAGAATTGTGAACTTTAAGTGTACCCATCACCTCCCTCCACCAGTGCACATTGTACTTGATAGGTGATCCCTCATCCCTCCTCCATCTACTCTTCCCTTTCTGAGCCTCCAGTGTTCATTATACTACTCTCTATGCCTTTGCAGACCCTTAGCTTAGCTCCCACTTATAAGTGGTATTTGGTTTTCTGTTCCTAAATTGCTTCACTTGTAATAATGTTCTCCAATTCCATCCAAGTTACTGCAAAAGACATTAGTTTGTTCTTTTTTATGACTGAATAGTAGTTCATGTTGTATGTGTGTGTGTGTGTGTGTGTGTGTGTGTGTGTGTGTGTGTGTGTGTGTGTG
>NW_007040635.1:267415-330744 GCF_000164805.1 Carlito syrichta | reverse complement strand
TGTGTGTGTGTGTATACAAAAACATAAAATATTTTCATGATCTACTGTCAGTTGATGGGCATTTAGGATGAATCTACATCTTTGCAGTTGTGAATTGTGCTGATATAAGTATGCAAGTGAAGGTGTCTTTTTTATATAATGACCTCTCTTCCTTTGAGTAGATACCAAGTAGTGAGGTGGAAATACATATATCAAAGTACTCAACTGAGTGGTTTTTAGTATATTCACTATGTTTGCAGCCATTACCACCACCTAATTTCAAAACATTTTCATCACCCAAAACAGCAACCCTGAACTCATTAGCAGTCAGTCCCAATGTCCTCTTCCCCCATTCCCTGGCAACCACTTACCTACTTTCTGCCCCTTGGATTTATCAATTCAGGACATTTCACTTGAATGGAATCAGATGATGTACAGCCTTTGTGCCTGCCTCTTTCCACTTACCATGTTGTTTGTTTTCAGGTTGATCCACGCCGTAGTATGCAACAAGGTCTGCATTTTTACTTTCCCCACCTACCACCTGAGGGCAGGTTTGGCCTGAGTGTCCACAGGAAAGCCCCTTCCTTATGTCTTTATCCTATCTTTACCTCTTTGTCTCTTTAGCCCCCAACCAACAAGTCTCCAAAGATAACAGTGTTGGTGACAGTGTGGGTACCACCAGGTATTCGGTCAAGAAAGGGCTTTCTGGGACATTTGGTTTAAACCCCATTTCCCAGATGAAAAAACTGAGGCCCAGAGAGACACTTTCCTGCATTTCTGCATCCCTCCAGAACACTCTGGGGCTCGCCGGCATGGAGAGAAGAGAGAACTGTGGGAATGGGGAGGAAGGGGTGGGAGAGGAATGATAAGAGAACGTAAACAAGAGACAGGGTGCTAGGAAGCCGTTGTGTCCGAATCTGGAACTCTGTTTCCCTAAGGAGAGAAAAATGAAGCCTGAGGCTGAGATTTATATCTGTGATTTTCAAGTTTTCAAAAGACAGTGCAGAAAAGACACATTTATTGAGAGATGATAAATTCCCTCTTTGCAGATTTATTAGAACTTGTATAGAGCTGGATCATAGATTTTTTTGGCGAAGGCCCTTAAACTTTTATGTCCCATCATAATGGTAAATGAAGTCCGGTAAGCAGTTTAAATAATTCTTGATTAAATGATCCTCCCCTGCTGCCTGTTCCAAGTCTCTGCTCTTCCAAGCTGGGCCTAACTGGGAGGAGGAGGCATCTGCAGGACCCCAGGGAGGTGCAAAATCAGGGAACACAATCTCTAAAATGGTAAAGAGTTGCCTCAAGCAAGAATTCAGTAAGCATAAGAGGGGTATAGGGTAGGAATAGTATAGTGAGTAAATTATCCAATTACACTGACTTTTAAAACAGAATGTCTATTATATAGTAGGTTCTTTAAGATTTGGTGTCCCAGGTCAGGCACGGTGGCTCAGCCTGTAATCCCAGCACTTTGGGAGACCGAGGTGAGAGGATTCCTTGAGACCAGGGGTTCGAGACCAACCTGGGAAACTTGGCAAGACCTTATCTCTACAATAGATCACAAAAATTAGCCGGGCATGGTGGCGTGTGTCTGTAGTTCCAGCTACTTGGAAGGCTGAGGTGGAAGAATTGCCTGAGTCCAGCAGGTTGAGGCTGTGGTGGCTGTGAGCATGCTGCTGCACTACAACCTGGGTGACAAGAGTGAGACTCCAACTCAAAAAAAAAAAAAAAGATGTCCCACTAAGGAGCTATAAAGTCCTTATTTCTCTCTCTCTCCGTTTGTTTACTCTGTTCCAGCCCCACTGGCCTCCTTGTTAGTCCACAAGCACACCAAGCTCTCTGTTGCCTCAGGAACTTTGCACACCATGCATTCCTGTTGGTAAGGCTCTTCTCCCAGATATACTTGCATTTTGCTTCTTCACTTCCTTCCGTCTTCTGTTTAAATGTCACCTGCCTAGAAAGATCATCTCTGGCTATCAACAATAGCCCTCTCTATTACCTTTTTTCCTCTTTATTCTACTTTACAGCTCAACAATAACACAAAAAATTCAGTGACTATAATGGACAAAAGAATTGAAAAACTCTTTGCAAAATAAGATTTATGGATGGCAAATAGGCACACGAAAAAGATTAGTCATAAAGGAAATGCTGATTTGAAGCATGTGAGATATCACTACACTTCCACTAGAATGGCCCAAATTAAAAAGACTGACCATACCAGTGCTGACAAAAAATGTGAATTAACCAGAACTCTCATACCTGCTGGTGAACTGTAATTGGTGTAACCACTTTAGAAAGCAGGTTTGAAAAAAGTTAAAGATACACCTGCCATATGCCCCAGTCATTCTACTCCTTGGTTTATATCCAATAGGAGTAAAAGCTATGTCCTTGTAAACACTTGCACTCAGAAGTGTATAGCAACTTTATTTGTTGGCCCCAAACTGGAAAAGATCCAAATATTCATCAATAGGTAAGCTGAAAAGTAAATTGTTATATTCATACAATGGAACACTACCAAACAATAAAAGGAAATTATCATTACATGAAATAACATGGATGACTGCCCCCAAATTATGCTGAGTTAAAGAAGTTGAAAGTAAGAGTATATACTGTAAGACTGTGTTATATAAAATTCTACAAATTGCAAGCTAATCCATAGTAACTAAACACAGATTAGTGATTGCCTATAGTTGAGAATGGGGTCAGGATGGGTGGGATGAAGATATTATGAAGGGAGATGAGGGAACTTTTGAAGATGAAGAATATACTCATTGTCTTGATTATGGTAGTAGTTTCCCAAGCATAAAACTAGGTTCATCAAATTTTAGAATTTAAATATAGGCTGTTATACGCAAATTGTACCTCAAGAAATCTGCAAAAATGTTACCATCCCTTGCTAAAGAACTGAATATGTAAGTCATGGTTAGGGGAGCCCTGATAGTAGGGAAGGAGAGCTTGTCTCTGAAATGATAGTATCCTAGGGGCATTGCTTACTACAAGAGACGTCTAGAAGTCAAAGTATCATGACCATGAGAGAGGGTTCAAGATGCCTTTTGCTCAGTCTGGTTTACCCTCCGTCAACAAACCTAACCTGAGCTACTCTCTGCTCCTTGCGTCAGAATTCTCTTGTTGATTTCCAGTCCCCTTCTCCATTCACCCCAGAACCCCTGATCTTATGTGTGGGAAATGATGGGTCTTACATGTGTCTCCACTTCCACTAAGCTGATTGTGTTGAACTCTCTATGTTGCGAATTTATCTGTTTCTTCTTGTGTTTCCAGCAGTTTTTGTTTCACTTATTTTGAAGGTCTGTTATTAGTTGCACAAACATGACAATATGTTCTTTTCTTGAATTTACTCTTTTATTAGTATAAACTGACTGGCATATCATCTCTATGCCTGATAATAGCACGTGCTCTGAAATCTACTTTGTCTGATATTAATAAGGTCTCCTCACTCTAGCCTTTTTTGGGGGGATAAATATTAGCATAATGTTTTCCCTCCCAATCTTTTACTTTTAAACTATTTGTGTCTTCATATTTAAAATGTTTTGATTTTATTTTTTGCGGGCAGCAGCATACAGTTGGTCTTTGTAATTATTGATAAGATTTGGTTCAAATGTATCTACCTTGAAATTTATTTTCTATTTGCTTCATCTTTTCTTTATACCCTTTTTCCTTTTCCTACCTTCTTTTAGATTAAGTAATATTTATTACTCCATTTCATCTACTTTGTTGGCAGCTTAGTTATACTCCCTCTTTACTAATGATTACATTAGTGTTGTGGTATGCATTTTTAATATTTCGTGGTCTAATTTCAAGTGATATTGCATCAACTCACAATGTAGTGTATGACTGTACAACAGTATACTACAATATTCCCCCTCCTGGCCTTTCTACTATTACTGACTTATATTTGCTGTCCTATATATTATAAGACCCAAAGTATAATGTGACTATGTTTGCTTTAAGCAATCATTATACTAAAAGAGATTTATAAAATGAAAAGTATTTTATATTTGCGCACGTATTTTATTTTTGATGTCCTCTTGCATTTGTGTAGATTTGAATGTCATCAGTAAAAAAGCAAATATTATCTCACACAGTGTCTTGGGTTTTTGTGGATTAGTTTCATGTGGGAGCAGCTTACCTGGATGGCTCTGACTAAGGGTCTCTCATGAGGTTGTAGTCATGGAGTCATCTGAAGGTGCTGGAAAAATCTGCTTCCAAGCTCACTCCTGCTGTTGTTGACAGGAGGTCTCTGTTACTCACTCTGTGGGCCTTTCCACAGGGCAGCTTACATGTTAAGGTATCCAACTTCCCCTAGTGTGTGTGATGAGAGAGAGAGAGTGAGAGAGAGGTGTAGAGGGAGATCTACAGTTTTAAAATCTCTTATTAACCTGTCATCCCCACATACCATGGCTTGTGCCAATGCTGTTGGTCACCCAGACTAGTCTTGGAACAATGTAGGAGCAGAATACATGTGATGTGAATACTGGAGTTGGATATCACAGGAGTCATTTTAAGGCTTCCAAGTCTGCCTCCCCAACCTTGGTCTTCCTGGATGCTCAACACTGTCTCTCCATCCCAGGGAGATTGGGCTCCTTCTGGATCCTCTTTACTGCTTCTTCCTCACCATGACTCTGGAGGCTTCCCCCAGGCAATATGGTGAAACAATGACAGAGCTCACCTTATTTTTTTCTCCTCTTTCAGGGACCATTGTCATGTGCCACCAGATGTTCAACACCCGAAAAACATTGCTTTATATAATGTGTCTGTTTTTGTTGTTGTTTCAGGAGAGAAGGTAAATCTGATCCCTTTTACTCCATCTTTGCTGGAAGTAGTAGTCTTCATATATTTTAGTATAAATGACAGTTGTTGACTAAGTGTTTAATCTGAGAATAGATCTTTTGTGAAGGAAGGCAGAATGAATGAAGGGAAAATGCTAAGTCTTGGTACCTGTGGTAGAGAGTGGTTGTATAGTGGCCTAAAGTTCAATCTGAGAGACCACCAAGAGCCAATTCTGATGAAAGTTCAAGAGGGTCTTTATTTACAAGCTCGAGCCTGGACCTCTGTCAACAACCGACACAGCGGAGTACATACAGAGACCCTGATTTCTTTAAGCAGATGACTTTTATGCTTTTACACAAAGGGAGGAGGAGATTGGGGGGCTTTCCAGTGTTGTTACCATTTAATTGGGTAGTTTCTCTGGTGGTCAGCTTAATCGTGGAGGATTGGCTAGCCTGACTCAGGCTGACCTTGGTCCACTAGCTGGGGAAGTTGCAGAGACATCTGGAAACTTAGGTGATTACCCCCTGGCACCTGACTGGTTGTTGCTAAGGGGAAAGTGAGATAAGGGAAGAATAACTGGAGCTTTGCAGTTTTTCCCATAACTGGAACTTTAAACAGTTACAGGTTATGTTTTAAGACAGAAAACTAAAAACTAAAAATGGCTGTGCTATTGTCCACAAGCTGATTACATATTTATTGGGTTATAGCATGCTTTTAACTCAAGTTTATGGTATACTCTATTACGGTCCTCTCAGTTGGTTGAGGCCATGGGATGGAGAGGGTTGAGTGAGAAACACCGTGAAGAATTATGGTATGGAAGGAACATCTCCCTGATGTTATCAAGGGCCTGTCTTGGGGATTTTCATTTCTATCCTTCTTGATAAAACCTACTTTCCCCAGTGTACCCGTGCAAGTTTCATCCCAGCTTTGACAAACTTGGTGTATAATCGTATGGATTTTTCACTTTGCATTGAGATGACGCAAGACTCTGGGTTAAAAAAGAAGATTCAATTAAGCCTTGCACTGGGGGGCGGGGGCAGGATCCAAACCAGGCAACTGAACTCTGTCAGTGGAGAATGACAGGAGCCTTGGGCACTGAGCTGCCTTCACTTAGTCTAGCATCGTTGGTCAGTGTATTGAGCCCTGTTCTCCAAGGGCTCATCAACCCTTGTCTACTTCACTGCAATCTTGTCCCTGCCCAGGAGAGACCTGGATGCTAGATAGGCATCAGAGGGACCCGAGGGGAGGAGGGAAATGTGTGAAGAGATCAGGTGCTGGCTTTTGGCAAGACCCTCCTCCAGCCCCCACGCCTCCTGCCCTGGGGGTCTCTGACCTTCCTGGAGGAGCTTTCACTGTGGTGGCATTAGCATAAGTCAATACCACGCTGGCTCCTGGGGGCCCAGGTGCTGCCTGGGTGGATCCAGCTGCTCTGCTGAGTCAGTTTTCTTGGCAGAGTCAATATGCATAGGATTAAAACACACACGGATTTTGTTTTACAGTCTCCTGGGAGTCTCAGAGACGTATGGTTTTCTGTATAAATATAAAGTTGCTTGTTTCTTCCTGATCCCTGATTTTATTAGTAGAACTTGGATTTCTTACCCCGACTCTCCTATCTTCAGATAGACACACCTGTGAAAAAGGATGTGGGCCAAACAGGTCAAGGAAGCTGTACTTGCACATTGTATGTGTGTGTGGACACATGTATCTCGGTGTGTATGTGTCTACATGAATGCCTGTTGGTATGTGTCTCTGTGTGTGTGTCTGTATGTGCATGTCTATGCATGTGTGTCTGTGTCTATGCATGTCTGTTTATGTCACTGTGTTCGTGTTTCTATGTCTATACCTGTGCATATCTGTATGTATATCTCTGTGCATCTGTGAATTCTGTATGTGTGTAACTGTGTGTATGTCTGACTGTGTATCTTTGTGTGTCTGTGCACATAAGTTTATGCGTTTTGAGTGCTTGCCATTTTGGTGCAGTTGTTTGGATGAGGTTCAGGGCTCATTTTCAGTCCTCACTTGACTTCTGATCCTCGCCCATCCCTGACAATGTGTGTCCCCACGTGTCTCTCATTTTCACATGGTGTGCCCTTCCTGGTATCTGTTCCCAGCCACAGACCCTTTCCCAGTCAGCTACACCTTGCTCTGTGGGCTCATTCTCTGCGGTCCCATCAGTTTGGTGATCCTTCTTCTCATTCCTCATGGAAAACAGAGGCTATGTCTGCCCACTCCTGTGGACCAGTCCCTTTCCGATCCATCTGCCTCTGATTTTAGCCATTCACATTTGCTGAGCCAAAGGGATAATTGTGAAATAATATGTGTAAAGTTCATACCTAACACATTTTGTCTATTAACTTGTGTAAGCCAAACAGCCACTCTGTGGAGTGGGTGTGAAGATGATCATTTTCAGAAAAGAGACCAAAGGCTGAGAGAGGTTCAGTCACTTGCCTAGTGTCACTCAGCTAGAAAGTGGCAGGCCTGGACTTTGTCCCAAGTGGTCTGTCTCCAGAAACCAAAATAGCCAGTTGCGATGTTCTTTAAAGGAGGAAGTGGTTTTTGGAGGAGAAAGTCATCAGACCTAAGGAAAGGAGGGAAAAGCAAAAGACAGCAGCACTTCCAGCCTGAAAATACTTCTGTAGGGGGAAGTGGGAGAGTTTTAGCTTGGGGCAGAGTTAAGAGAGGCCCTGGAGAGTGAGGGTGGCTGGACAGGTCAGCCTTCACATCCAGTTTTGTCCCTGGTGAGCAGTGTGCCCGGATCAAGTGGTCTGACCTGTCCACTGTTAGAACCTCTCTCACAGGAACATGGGCTCCACTGAGTAATGTTGCCTGAGCATCTGGCCTGTAGTAGGCGCCTGCTAAATCAGATTATATTTATGGATTAGGGTGGATACATTCAGTGTGGTCAGAATAGTAGGCACGTCTCTCACATTGTTAACATTTAAGTTTGATAGTTTGCAACATCTTTCCCCTATTATTTGTATCTTTCATTGTGTCTCACACAAAGAATGATCATTCTGCTCAGATGCAAGAAAAACCTTATTTATTTAAGCAGAAACCTTATTTATTTGAGGTGGGGTGGTCAGCGGGTTTGAATCCATTTGTGAAGGGCTTCTGTATAAAATGAAGTCCTGGGCCCTACTGCAGATTTACTGAATCACATTATGGATGCAGTAGTACCTTAGAATCTGCATTTGAGGACCCTCTCAACACTTTCACTCCAAAGGGTTAGGTTTTTTAAAACTAGGTTTACAGTTCTGACCTTGTGAAGGGATTGGGCATGCTTCTTCCCCCGGGTACGTTCAGCTAACTCTGGAAGCTTTTTCCTATTTTAAGGTGCTGGAGAAGAAAGATAAGGGTTGACTGCATCATGTTCTGACTTAGGGGGCATTCTGGGGGTACGGGGGGGGACACCCCAGGCTCTGGAAGACCTTCAATCTCCAAATTGCTTGGGGCCCAGTAGTAGGAGGAGTTGTGTCCCTTTCAGGCCTTGTGTTTGTCTGCAGTCTCAGCCCACAGATTCTCCCCTCCGGTCCCCCAGTGGGGAATGATTAGGGCACTGAGATGACCCATAGCCGCCCCCCAGCCCTACCAGACTCCTCTAACTCCCCCACAACCATAACTGTGAGAACAAGTTGTCTTTCTTCCCAAAGCTGCTGCTGGTCTCCTAGAGTGCCCTGTGTTCTGAGAGCTGGAAGGCTTTTCAGTATTTGAAATGATTTTTTTTTTCCTACGTTGGGGTGGAACCAGCCCACTCCATGAACAAAATCTATAGCACTGAGAAGCGGCAGAAAATTGGCAAGGCTTAATAAACCTCATGCCTGACGTGTTCCTGTGGCTATATATCAAAGGGAAAACAAATATATTGACTAATTCCTCTCGGAAGAACATCCATAAATTACAGCTGTTTGAAACCAGCCTGTTGTGAAAAAAGGTTACGGATGATGTAATTTGCACCATTATAGGTATAACTGCACCACACCCAGGTTTCACTTATCTTGCCGCCTCTTAGATCGAAGTGTAGGAAGGGCACGGGTGTTCTGGGGGACACGTGATTTGGGAGATGGAGGAGAATGCTACCTGACATGTGACATTTGACCATTTGACTTCTCAGCATTCCTTCCCACCAGGGGCTCTGTGTGGCCCTCCTGACAGCGCCCCCTCCCCGTTGAAGGGCTTGGTGAAGACACTGTCTGTAGGTTGGGGAAAACTGAACAGAAATAGGACTACTGACCGTGGTCCTGAGCTCTGGACAGAGGGCCTTAGACAGGCTGAGTTGTATCTCTATGCAGGGTACCTCTTCCTGCCACATGTTCAGGGAAGAGGTTGTCTGTTCATCCCCCCACAAAACCAGCCAGAAGTTATTCTGACGGGCCTTGTGTCTTCAGACGCCTTTGACTTCTAAGCTCATTTTAGACATCAGGAATGGGAGCACTCTCTAAGAGTGTTATTTTCTCTACTTGTGTTAGAAAGGGGCTGTACTTCTATTTCCAAGTGCCCACTGCGAGAGCCAGTGGGATGTCCCAGCTAGGAACTATATAGGTCAAAGTGTAAGCCTTTACGTCCAGTCACAGGACATATTCAAAACCAGCTTCCAGCTACTGTGGTTACATTAGACTGGTGCTATTAGCCCCATCTAACAGATGAGAAAACTAAGACCAGCAGGTTTAGAGTTGTCCATACAGTGAATGGCACACATTCACCTAGTTCTCCAATCTCCTGTCTCCTTGGCATACATCCTTTCCAATAGTACACTGGCTTCCAATCTTGGCTGCACATCAGAATCACCCAGGGTGCACGGAAATGCAAGTTCCAGGGCTCCAACCCCAGAGAGTCTGAAACTCAACCTGTATTAAAAAAAAAAAGTAGTAATCACGATGTACCTAGGTTAAGAACTCCTGGAATGGGCCAAAGCATCTTTTGGGGAAAGCCGGATCCCTTGCGTCTGTCTCTGGCATCTCTTGTTGACCCAGGGAACAGGTGGTGCTTCTGTTTGGTTGCCCTGACTTGCTGCATTTCCAGGCTGTGCTGGATGAATCCTTTCCCCCAGAGCTCTCAGTGCAGACACCGGGGCAGGGGAAATCGAGGGCCCTTCTGTGGGTCAGGCTCTTCGGGAGGGGGAGGAGAGCAGGGGGGAGGGTGCGAGGGGGAGGTGCAACGCCTGGGTGCCTCTGCGGCAGCAAACGCGGGCTTGAACCCAGCTTCATTATGTGCTTGATGTGCTCATCGGACAAGTACAACCGCATGCCGGGTTTCCGGGCGTTGCATTCTCACTGTGTTAAGGGCTCTGGCCGCCCCCGCCGGGGAGGGGAGGGCGCACAGGCCCCGCCAGCCGCAGTTGGAGCCCCTGCCCCCGGCCCCAGCGCTCGCTGGCACCTTCGCGGCAGGTGTGGGGAGCAGAGGCAGCTTCGCTGACGCAGGCGGACAACCCCTTGCGTCTGATGGCAGTCACTGCGCGCTGGATGTTTTGCATTTGTCTCCACGCACCCCCGTCAGTGGCAGCCGCCCACGCGGTTTCTCTCCGAAAGGCTCTCACTGTCCTCTCCCATACGCACATGTTCGTACAAACACAAATACACATGGCCACGGGCCCGGCGTGGCCCACTCCCGGCTGGGCTCTATTCACAAGGCAAAAATAGCCACAGACACGCTCATGGATGAGTCTGATTGGACCGTGGCTGCTTTCGTCCTCTGGTGACAGCCTCGAAAGCCACCCACGCTGCCCCCTGTTTCCTTAGAAGGTCCGGCTGAGGGCCTGCGTGGGGGTGGGAGAATGTGGGAGTGGGTTCTCGCTTCCTTCTTCCCCGGCCTCTTTCTAGAATGCTGGCTTGCTGGAACCTTCGGGCAGACAGGAGAGGGAGCAGGAAGAGGACTTTCCTTGAGTTGTGTTTGGCGAAAGGAGGCCGGATTTCCTTGACGAGTGAGTGCCCACCAGACATATTTGCAAGGCAGACAGAGAGAGTCACGATTATTCAGACGGTACCTTGCCCGTTGTACTTGGACTCAGAGACTGAGGGGCTGGTCCTGGCCACTCCCCTGACAGGCCAGGAGCGTTGAGCCCCGTTCTCCTCCCCGTTCACGGTTGACTTGGGTGGTTTCAGTTTGAATTTTATTTGAAAAAAAGTATTATATAGTAAAAAGTGTTAAGAGTTGAAAAGCGTGAGGCTCAGTGAATTCTAGCACACGTGCGTGTGTGTGTAGTCATCACCCCAATCAGGATACACAGCACGGTCATCACCTCCATTGGTTCTCGGGTATCCTTGAACAGCCACACTATCCTCCGTCCCTGATTTGTCCTCCACTCCTGTTCTTTGGTTTTTTCGATAATGTCATGTGAGTGCAAGGACACAGGTGGCAACCATTTGAGACTAGTTTCTCCCTGTCAGCCAAATGCCACTGAGAGTCACCCTGGGCCTTCCATGTATCAACCCATAGTTTGTTCTTTTTTGTTGTTGAGTGCTACTCCATCTTGTAGATGCACCACTGTTTGTTTATTCATTTGTTCACTGACGGCTGTTTGGGTTGGTTCCAGTGTTTGATGATCATGAAGAGAGCTTCTATAAACATTCATATACAGATTTGCGTATGAACCTTCGTGTTCAATCCTCCAGGGTAAATCCCCAGGACTGGGAGTGCTTTGCCATACGGGGGTATATGCTTAACTTTATTAGAAGCTGCCAAACTGCGCTCTAAAGAGGCTTTGCTCCTTTGCAGTCAATGGATGAAGTTGCTTTGGCTTTTCACGAGCACTTGGCATTATCCGATTTTTTTATTTCAAACATTCTCGCAAATATGGAGGGGTAGCTCATTGTCCCTTAATTTGTATCACCCTCATGGCTAATGGTGTTGAATAATTTTTCATGTGTTATTTTTTGCTGTCTGATTGGTAAAATATGAGGTAAGTCTTTTGTGCGTTTTTAAATTAGGGTTTTTGTCTTTTTACTCTTGTTTTGAGAGTTCTTTATATATTTTGGGTCAAGTGTTTTGCTGGATATATGAGTTGCAAGTACTTTCTTCTAGGTTGCAACTTGTTTTTTCATTCTTTCAGCGGTGTCTTTTTAAGAACTTTAATTTTAATGTGGTGCAGTTTACACATTTTCTTATATAGATCATGCTGCTTGGTGTCACGTTTAAGAACGCTTTAACAATTCCCGGAATACAAAGATTTTCTCCTGTATTTTCTTCTAAAAGCATTATAATTTTATCTTTGCATTCAAATTTATGATCTATTTTAAGCGAATACTTTAATATGGTATGATGTTTAGGTTGAGATTTATTATTATTTATTTTTTAAGAATGATATCCAGTTGTTTCAACAACATTTCTTGAAAAGGCTATGCTTTCTCTCTTGAATAGCTTTTGCACTTTTATTTAGGAAATCAATTTTCCATGTTTGTGTGGGTCTATTTCTGGATTTTCTGTTCTTTTCCATTGATTTATATATATCCCTTTACAAATAGCAGTTTGTCTTTATCACTGAGGCTACAGAGTAACTAATCAAATTGTATAACTTGATTCCTCTAACTTATTTTTCTCTTTCAAAACTGTTTTAGCTATTCTAGTTCCTTTAATTTTTTCATATAAATTTTAGAATAGGCTTGCTTATTCTGTAAAATATATACAAAAAAAATCTTCTCAATATTTTAATAGAATTGTGTTAAACCTGTAGATCAATTTGGGGAGAATCAGCATCTTTACCATGCTGAGTCTTTCAAACCACAGAGTATGCTCAACCATTTATTTAGGTCTTCTTTGATTTCTTTTACTAGCATATAGATTTTGTATATTTTATGTTAGATTTATAATAATGTAGTTCATTTTGGAACTACTCTAAATGATAGTGCTTTGATTTCAAATTATATACTGCTGACATATAGAAATACAATGGATTTTTTTGTGTTGACTTTGTATCCTATAACCTTGTTAAACTCTACCATTAGATCCAACAGAGCTATTGTTATTATTATTATTATTTCTAGGAGAGTTATTAATATTATATATTATATTGCATGTATTATGCATATGTTTATATATAATACATTTATGTTGCAGATTACTTGGGATTCTGTGCATTGACAATCATGTTGTCTGCAAATAGGAACATTTTTACCTCTTCTTTTCTAATCCTTGTCTTCAATTTATTTTTCTTACCTTATTACACTTGCTAGTAAGACAGTTTAGAATGGGAGGTGTGAGACTGATCATCATTGCCTTGTTCCTGATCTTAGGAATAGCAATTATTTGCTTATTTATTTTATATCAAACATTATATTAGCTGTAGGGATTTTTATAGATGCCCTTTATCAGGCTGAGGAATTTCCTTTCTATTTCTAGGTCTTTGAGAGTTTTTATCATGAGTGGATGTTCACTTTTTCAAATGTTTTTTTACATCAATTAATATGATCATGAGGTGTTCCTTCTTTAGATAGTTCATATGGTGAATTTGTTTATTTGATTTTCAAATGGTAATCTAGCCTTGCATTCCTGAAATAGAACCCACTTGGTTATAGAATTATACATTTCTTTCTATACAATGGATTTGATTTACTAATATTTTGTTGATGATTTTTGTGTCTCTTTGTTCTTAAAGGATACTGATCTGCAATTTTTTTTTTTTTTGGTATTTTGTCTAATATTGGTATCAGGATAATTATGACTTTATAAAAATAAGCTGAGAAATGTTCCCTCCCTTTTGTTAGGTAGATTTCTTAAAAGTTTGGTAGAATCCTTTGGGAGACTGAGGTGAGTGGACTGCCCGAACCCGCAGGTTCGAGACCCGCCTGGGCAACTTGGCGAGACCTCATCTCTACAATAAATCAAAAAATTAGCCGGGTGCGGTAGCGCGGGCCTGTAGTTCCAGCTACTTGGAAGGCTGAGGCGGAAGGATCACCAGAGCCCAGCGGGTCGAGGCTGCGGTGACCAGGAGCGGCCACTGCACTCCAGTCTGGGTGAGTGAGACTCCAGTGAGACTCCAACTCAAAAAAAAAAAAAAAGTTTGGTAGAATTTACCTGTGAAATCATCGAGGTTTGGGGTTTTCTATTTCAGAAGAGTTTTAAATTATGAATTTAATTTCTTTAACAGTTATAGGATTAGTCAGATTATTTTCCTTATTTTTGCTGAACTTTGGCAGATAGAAGTTTTTGAGAATTAGCCCATTGCATTGAGGTTGTCAAATGGATGTGAATAGAATTGTGCATAAATTTTATTTACTATCCTTTTAATTTTTTTTTCTGTGGAATCTGTAGTGATATTCTTTTTCATTTCTAATGTTAGCAATATATGACTTTTTTTCAGTCTTGCTAGAGGTTTATCATGAAATTTTTGGATTCATTGATTTTTCTTTGTTACTTTGTTTTCAGTTTCATTGATTTGCAATCTTATCTTCACTACGTCTTTCTTCCTGCATGCTTTTGGAGTATTTTGCTTTTCTTTTCTTAAAGTAGAAGCTTAGATTATTGATTTGAAACCTCGCTTCTTTTCTGATAGAATCATTTAATGCTGCAATTTTCTCTTAAAGCATCGTGTTAGATACATCCCACACACTTTGATAGGTTATTTTTATATATATTTCAGTTCAATTCAAACTACTTTAATGTCTTTTGAGCCTTCTTTGACCCATGGATTATTTAAGAGAGTGTTGTTAAATTTTCAAGTAACTGACAATTTTCTTATAATCATTCTGTTATTTATTTTTAGTTTAATTTAATTATAATTGAAGAATTAACTTTGTATGATTTCAATTTTTTTAATTTGTTAAGGCTTGTTTTATGATACAGGATATGATCTGTCTTGATGAATTTTCCATGCATACTTGAAAAGAATGTATTTTCCGCTGTTGGGTTGAATGTTCTGTGAATGTCAATTAGATTCAATTGGTTGGTGGTCTGTTCAGTTCTTCTATATCTTTGCTGATTTTCTGTCTATTTGTTCTATTTATTACTGAGAGAGGAGTGTTAACGTCTTCTATAATTGTGAATTTGTTTCTTTTTTCCTTTTAGTTCTGTCAGTTTTTGCTTTATGCATTGTGAAGCTCTGTTAAGTGTATGCACATTTAGGATTATTATGTCTTCTTGGTGAATTGATTCTTTTATCATTATGTAATGTCTTTCTTTAGTTCTTATAATTTTCTTTGCTCTGAGGTCTACTTTGATGTTAAAATAGCCACTCAAGCTTTCTTTTGATTAGTGTTTTCTTAGAGTATCCTTTTCCATTGTTTTTCTTTGTTTTTTTCTATATAATTGTATTTGAAATGCGTTTCTTGTAGACAGAACCTAGTTGAGATTCCTTCTGATAATTTTTTGTCTGCTAATTTATGGGTTTGGAGCAGTTACACCTCATATAATCATTGGTATATTTAGAGTAAAAGCTACCATTTCATTATGTTTTTTCTTTTTTTTTCCTCTGTTTTCTTCCTGTTTCTCTTTTCTTGGCTTAGCTTTTTTTTTTTGAGTTGAAGTCTCACTCCATTGCCCAGGCTGGAGTGCAGTGGCATGCTCCTGGCCACCGCAGCCTCAACCTGCTGGGGCTCAGGCGATCCTTCAGCCTCAGCCTTCCAAGTAGCTGGAACTACAGGAGCGTACTACCACGCCCGGCTAATTTTTTGATTTATTGTAGAGATGAGGTCACGCCAAGTTGCTTGGGCGGGTCTTGAACCTGTGGGCACAAGCAATCCTCTCACCTCAGCCTCCCAAAGCACTGGGATTACAGGCTGAACCACCAAGCCTGGCTCTTGGCTTCTTTTGGGTTATTTTAACTAGGTTTATTCACATCGTGTCACACTTGCTTTTAAAATATTTCAGCACTTTCTTTTATTTAAATTTCTTTATTATAATGTCCTTGAGGTCAGAGATGATATCGTACTCTTCTTCGTGCTTGTTCTTTATCCTCTGTCATTGTGGGGCTAAGACAGTACTTTTCATGCAGTGGCTGTGCAGTAGCTTTTCATTATATGAGTCAATGAACATCGAGTGATTTGAATTTATGTTTGATGTTTGTGATATTTCATGCTCGGGAAGTTCTTTCCTTTAGAGGGGTTAGAATAATTTTCTTTCCCATCAGGTATATGATTCAGCTTCAAAATCTTCTAGATTGAAATTTTGGGCTTATATTTACCATTGTCTGTGGATATATAGACAAGGAGAAGATAGTGTTTCAGTTAGCCCTAAAATAAAGTATCTTAATGAAAAACCTTTGAAATTAACTTTCCATCTGCATGTTAAAGGTAGTATCAACTTATGAAATATTTCACTAAAGACATGCAAAAAGTCTCCCAGGCTAGTCAGACTTGGCTATAACTTGACTGAAAATGTTAGCATGTTGAAAGGAAGGTTGGTTATTTGAATTAGATTCAAATAACCCAAAGAATCAAAAAGGGCTGTGGAAAATGGAAACATAGGAAAATAGACCCATCTGAGTACTGTCCAGGAGAGACATGGACTTTGAATCTTAGCATCCCATTGGCTAGACCACCTATCTCCAGGTGGCAGATAGATACATGAGGCTATCTTAACCTGAGTCCACTAAGTATTCAATTATATCACCTCTCTTTGTTCTAGTCTTATAATTACCAAGCAGACTTCTTTATAAGCAATTTTCTTTTAATTATTAAAATAAGAACCAGTGAGTAACAATAGAAAATTAAAAACATGCATCTACTTTTGCTTCCTTCTGAAGCTCTACTGAATTAACAGCAAAGGGATTTTTCAAAAAGTCATAAAGGAGAATAAAACGGGATGAGGAGATGACAGCAATGAAACAATGATGGTAAAAAGTATACAGATGAATAGTATATTAGCAGGTCCAAGGAAACACAATACTACAGAGACAGTGAGAAACAACCAAATTGATGTTTTTAAGTCTTCAAGTGGTTTAAGAAGTGACTGCAGCAGGCAGGTCTAGAACAAGAGGTAAGGAGAAAGCATATTAGGAGGATTGTTTTAAAGTCTATATTTAGATCCTAAATCTGCTTTCCTACTCTGTCTAGCTAGGTGAATCTCTCACTCTTGCTGAAGACTCTTTTACTCCTAAAAGACTAAAACAGAAAAAGATCATGATGTTTGGAAATATCAGACACAGCTGATGGTATGGGTACCACCGAAAAGCAAAGGGATCAACTGAGACTTTGCACCCTGAACCTGATTTTCTACTTGACTTCCAGTATCCTGGTAGTTGTATTTTTTTTAACCTTTCATATAAGGCAATAAGGCTTCTCTAGAGATCTAATCTGCTTGAGAAGAATGATAGAAAGTTACTAAGTTGGGGATTTCCCAATGAAACAAGTCAACTGGATTATTCTAGTGTGATAAAGCCAGCCTACCATGCCCATCAATAGACTCAGTGCTTTTGGACATCCAGCCTTAAAGATGAGGAGATGACAAGGAGAATCAGAGATTTGAGGAAAGTCTCCATCAGAAAAAACAAATACCAGAATAAAGAAACAGAGAAAGGCAACTTGATGGAACAGAAACTACACAGAGAACACAAAAAAATAAAACCATCACGAATATATTTAAATAAATAAAAGAATATATTGCAATTCTGAAACAATAACATGAAATCTTAAAAACAAACATTCAGAGAATGAGATTTCTTAGAAATTATAACTATGATGGTAGAAAACAGAAACTTAATAGAAGGGTTGAGAGAGAAAGTTAAGAAATTCTCAGAGAAGTTAGAAGAGAAGGTGAAGAGAAGGGAGAGCAGGAGTGCAAAAATCAGAAAATTAGAGGATTTGTATCGGAAGACAGACAGTAGTTCCAGAATGAGCAAAGAAAGAAAAGAGAAAGAACAGAATCATTAAAGAAATAATTTAAGAAAACTTTTTGTATTTGAGAGATACGAATTTCCAGATGAAAAGAGCCAATGAGCTCAACAATGAAGGATAACAGACCCACCATGGCACATCTTTGACAAATTTTGGAGCAAGCACTGGGATTAAAAGAAGATCCTACACATTTCTAGGGAAGAAAAAAGGTAGATTGCATACAAAGAATAAATAGAATGACTTTTGACTTCTCAACAGCAGCACCAGAAATTAGGACTACTCAAATCTGATGGAAAATGATTTGTAATCTGGAACGCTATATCTAGTCAAATAATCATTATGTGTATGGGTAGAATAAAGACATTTTTAGACATAAAATGCATTCAGATATTTATCTCTAAAGCATTCTTTCTTGGGAAGCTATTGAAGGGTATTTTCCACCAAATTGGGATAGTAAACAGAGAGAGAGGAAGACAAAACTTACGGGAAACAGGAGGTCCTACAGAGGAGGTGGGCAAAGAAAACCCTAGAATGATGGTAAAGTGAGATCCCAAGATACATTGAGGACAGGTAACCCAGACTGAAGTTGCTCACAGGGCCGAGAGAGAGATCTTTAAGAAAATAAAACTGATGGGATACTTCATGGATCCAAATACAAGGAGAGAGGATTTAGACAATGGACAGAGAGTTTGGTGTTGAAATGTGATAAACACAAAAATAAACGAATGAAAAAGTAAAGCAAAACAAAAACAAAAATCAAGGTAAAATAATATTGTGCTGAGAAGGAAAAGTAATCACAGTGTAAGTGTTAGCCATGCATAGTGTCTACACAGTGATCATAATAATGTACATTAAGTGAATATCTCAATCAAAATCACAATATATCTCCTTTGGGAGGATATGGGGACTGGCTGGGAACATGTGTATGTGGTGGGCCTGCGGGGATGAGAGCAAGTTCGCACCTCACCTTTCATACTGCAAGTCAAGAGAAAGCCTAGAATTGGTAAAACTCAAGAAGTAGTTAAAGATGGATGTAATTTAGAGTAATGAAGGCAAATACTGAAGGAATCTGCTGTAAATATTGAAAGTGTTTGGTTCTGGTGATTGAGTAATGGAGGAAATGGAGAGGAGGGGTTGGTGCTGATGTTTACCTTCTAAGGCATATATAAAATAATGAGCAAAAACATGTCTGATTAAAAAAAAGAACTTAGAAAAGGTAGAGAAGTAAATAAATAAATAAATAAATAAATGAACTGTGTTTTTTAAAAAGGTAGGAAAGTAAAGGAAAAGAAAGTAGAATTTCCATTCATATCTAACTTCAAGAAAAAATAGATAAATTGATGATTAAAAATATAAAAATAAAGCCATTATATGACCATTATAGAAGTTGGAAATGCTAAAAAGTTGGTAGATTACACCACTGTTTTCACTATTCACAGCCTTTTCAGCCCCATTTACTGCTATGTAAATTGCATTCCCCTCCTTGTGGGAGGCATATGATCTTCTCCTGGACTGATGATGCTAGGCTTGGTTATGTGAGCTTTGTAGCCAATGAAATGTGACTGGAAGTGACATGCAACTTTCCAGTAGATGCTTTAAGAACCCTTCTAATTTGTCATTGTCCTTTTTCCAATGCCTGTCTCAGAGCAGCCTGTCTCAGAAGGGAGCGTTTTCTTTATTGACATGTGAGGCACAGCTGCTGTTGACCTGCAGACACATGTAACACAAGCAGGAAATCGACCTAGAAAAGATCTGGTAATACAATACAAGTAAGTAAAGAAAAGAAAACAATATATTCCCTTCCCACCACTCTGAGATAATCACATTTAAACTTTTGGTATTTTGTAGATTTCATTGTTGTTCCCAATCCTCCCCCCCTTAGCCCCATGACCTGTGGGTATTTCCCCCTACAGACACTGTGCACTACCCTGTCCTTTGATGTGGGTTCTGGCTCAGTAACTAGCTTTGGCAAATGAAATGTGGGCAGAGGTGATGCAAACAGAGGCTGGAGATGTACTTGTGCAGTTGAACTTGCCCTCCTGTGCTTCTGCCATGAGTAAAGATGCTGGGATTGCACAGGCGCCCAAGAGTCCTGTGGACCAGGGTCTCCTTTGCAGTTGCACTGCCTCCCTTCCTATGGGAGAGACATCCTGGCAACACACAAAACACAAGCACTTCTTCTCATGTGTTTTGGGGGTAGTTTAACAGCATTTCATAGTAATGGTTGATTAATACAGATGTGTGTCCTTTATGTTATTCAGTAGAAGCATGGATGATTTCCCCTAATTGGGATCATACAGTGCTGTTTTATAAATTTTTTTTTTGCTTAGTTCATCCCCACACCTTTATGGCACGATCTTAAATAGAATTGTACCATTACATGTTTAAACAGTTGTCTAATGCTCAACGTTTAACTTTTTCTATTTTTTTCATTTTCGCAAATATTTACATAATAAACCTTCCCATACATAAATTTTTTACACACTTCTAATTGTTTCCTTATATTAAATTATGAAGAATGTGATGAAGTAACATGGCTTTAATAGTTCTTATCAAATCTATCTACACAAATGACCATTTCCAATATTTCGCCAACATTGATCATTGTTATTTCTTAAATTGCTATATTCACAAGAGCAAAAACATGGAACCAACCATGCTGCCCATTGAAGCTGGACTGGATAAAAAAAATGTGGTACATATATACAGTGGAATATTATGCAGTCATAAAGAAGAACAAACATATGAACTTTGCAGTTACTTGGATGGATTTAGAGTCTGTCATTCAGTGATCTATCACAGAAACAAAAACAGTGTATCATATGTTCTCACTCACAAGTGGACCTTGAACAATTATCATAATACTATAAAAAAGGGATTGGCAGTAGTGGGAAATTGCCAGGGAAGTGGGGAGTAGGATTGGCAGTTGAGAGAAACTGCCAGGGGAGGGAGGGGCCTACCTCATCAACAAGGGTACCTGCATAATGAACATGTGTATACCTAACCCTGAATTGTATCCCACAACTTTAAAAGAAAAAAAAAAGGTAAAAAATGACATTGTGTTTTAATTTGCACTTATTTGATTACTAGAGAGGTTGAACGATTTTTTTTTGAGTTGGGATCTGTTACTCAGACTGAGTGCAGTGGCACACTCATGGCTACCACAGGCTCAACCTACTGGGCTTAGGTAATCCTTCCACGTCAGCCTTCCAAGTAGCTGGAACTACAGGCGCGTGCCACCGCACCTGTCTAATTTTTTGATTTATTGTAGAGATGAGGTCTTGCCAAATCACCCAGGCTGGTCTTGAACCCCTGGGCTCAGACAATCCTCTAGCCTCGGCCTCCCAAAGTGCTGGGATTGCCAGCTGAGCCAATATGTCTGGTCGATTTTTTGAAATAGTTTTATGGGGTTATAACTTACATCCCACAAAATGTATACATTTTAAATGTACCCTTCAATGACTTTGTACTAAATTTACAGAGCTGTGCAACCATCACAGACATCCAATTTTAGGATATTTCCTTCATCCCAAAAATGTTCCTTGGGTCCATCTGCAGTTTTTTTCTGTTCTTTCAGCCCTAGGCAAACTTCCACCTTCACTACCTTTTGTCCCTTGTAAATTCATTGATATTTCCTGTTTTGTGAATTGCCCACATTGCTCTCTTATCTAATGGAATAGTCTATCTACTTACATCTCCCTGCTTACCTGTCCTGTTACATCTCTTGTAATTTTCCTACCTCAGCTGGGTGCTCCAGACACATTGTCCTTCTTGCTGCTTCAGACACAAGCTGCAGTGGTCTTCCTTTGGCCTGGGTCCTTTACTTGCCACCTTTTCTCTCATTCCCACTCATCTTTGAAGCCCCCAGAACAAAAACACTTCCAGACGGACTTGCTTTGACTGTTCCATCTAACCGGAGAATTCCCCAGTATGACATTGAATTCCCTGGCTTCAGAGGGACTTTGTTATTTGTAATGATTTATTCAGTGTTAATGCTTGTCTTCCGCATGGGGTTGAAAACTCCATGAAGGTAGAGATCCCATGTGTTCCTCACTGTACACCTGACCTGGGTTGCTTTCTTTCTTTTCTTTTTAACTTGTTGTTTCATCATTTATTTGTAATATCTTTAGATCTTTGAAATATTTAAATGTTTATTCAGTCAAGCTTATATATTTTTTCTTTTACAGTTTTTTCCTTTACTTTTATGCTTAGAAGTTCCTCTTTTACATGAGAGCAGACAAATATCCACTTATATTTTCTTCTAGGTCTTTTATGTTTTTTTAATAAAAATTTTTAGTGCTTTTATCCATTTGGAATTTATATTGGTTTACAGTGTAAAAAGTGCAATATAAAGCAACTGTATTTTCACAAACAGTTCACAAATTACCTTAACTTCATTTATGAAATAAATCCATCATCTCCCTACTGGTTGAAAATGTCACCTTTATTGGATCCTAAATTCCTATGTTTGCTAAATTCTATTTCTGGGCTTTCTATCATGTACACTGCTTTATTGGTTTATTTATTTTATTGCTAGTACTATGTAGACCATGGAGTCTTCTAATTGTAGAGATGCTTCACATGTAGCATATTGTCCTTATAAAGAGAGTGACAAGAGATTCCAATCTTCAGGACCATTTTCTTTATCACTGCAAACTCATGACTGGCCACTCGGACTTTCAACATCACTGTTATCAACCTTGATGCACTTGCAAAGTCACATTTCTAGGTCTACCAGCCTTCAGAACCTGCTTCTGCATTACTGAATGCTACTTATTTTTAAAGTGCCATGTCAGAGATTCAAACTTTTCAGACGAGGTTATTAGTAAAAAGTAGGCAGGAGGTGAGGCAATATGGAGAAGTGAGGACTGTGGCATTTAAAGAGTATAAGCTCATTCAAAGGCATTTGAATGGTTTAAAGTGTACAGACTAAACAAAGTACAGAGAGGACTGGATTTGGCATGGAGACCACACGTTTTCATGTGCGTCCTGTATAGCAGATGTGCAGCAATGTGTAGTTTATTTATAGATTGTTGCATTTGATTCCTACAACAATTCTTTGAGGCAGATACTACCAATATACCATTTTGCAACACACACATGATGTCATCAAGTGGCTGAATCACTTGCATAAGGTCTTAGGGCCAGCACATCCTATTACAGACCCAGGACATGGACCTGATCCGTGATTATTTTCTCTTTCTTCCATACCACATTGTGGTGCCACCCACAAAGAGTGCAGGGATAACAATGTGAGAAGCTCGTATGAGCCATTTCTGTTATTGAGTCTAAAAATAGACTCTAAGTGACCTACAAAGTACCAGTAAGCCTGACTCTGGCTGTATTCCAAACATCAGGGTACATGACAACAGGCAGTGAGAGTTAGCCTGGCCAGAGAGGTTGTGGACCGAACAGCCCAACTGCTTTCCACCTTCTTATCGTTATAGCAATTTAGGAAACTCCCAGAGAGAGGCTGACGGAGATAATGCAGACTTTTAAATTACCAGTTCATTTCTAAAGCTAATTCATTCATTCATTCTCTCTCTCTCTCTTTCTCTCTCTCCTTGTCCTCCTCCCTCTCCCCTCTCCCCCTCTTCTCTTTCCTCTCTTCTCTTTCCCCCTTCCTGCCTGTTTCATCATGGTGCTCAAGCTCTTTATGGGTGGGCCACTTCTGGTTGTCTATTCAAAGTAGGAAGAAGATCTGTCTCTGTCTCTAACTCTGAGCTTCAGCCGCTCTGGGTCTTTCTGAGTGACTTGCTCAAGGTAGACATGAAGACCCATGGAAAGAAGGCCACTCTCTTCTGTACCTGCTGCCCCCTTGATGTAAAGGCCGGGGCAGGAGCTCACAAGCAAGAGAACTCTTTAGCACCATTTGAAAGGAGAGTTCAGAGGAACTGGGTAACGAGACATTCCTTCTAGAGACTTTCTGCTTTGTTTGAACTTAAGAGCTGGAAGGAAGATCCAGATGAGCTTGAACCTGGAGTAAGAGCATCTCATTTTTCTCAGCACTAGCTGCTAGCATGTTTTTCTGAACTGATGACCTTGTGCAAGCGCTGGGGACAGTGTAATCAAAGGTTTCTCCTGGATGAAAAAGAACAGTGCCTTCAAGTGAGTCGGCTGGATGCATCAGGGCCTTCCTGGGCTCTGCGGTAGTTTTCTGACACTGAAAAGTCTCCTTCATTAAGCCTCTGGTTTCAGCCTGCAAATTAAAGAAGATTCAGACTTACACGTTGATAGAAAAAAGCAGAAAACTGCATCCACATGCCACCCATGAAGTACCTAAACAGAACAGCAGTCGAAGGTCTTAAAACTGAGGAGTGATAAGTCGTCTCACTAGCACAAAATGAAAGACAGAGAGCAGGTCTTTCTCTTGTGGTAAAATTCAGAGAACACACATTTTATCATCTTTACACATTGTGCTTTCTGTCTCTATGAATTTAGTCCTTCAGATACTTCATTTAAGTGGAGTCATACAGTGTTTGTTTTTTTGTGACTGCTCATTTCACTTAGCATAATGTTCTCAAGGTTCATTTATGTTGTAGCACATGCCAGAATTTTCTTTCTTTTTAAGGCTGGATAATCCATTGTGTGTATACACACACACACACACACACACACACACACACACACACACACACACACACACACACCACATTTTGTCTGCTCATTTGCTGATGGACATTTGAGCTGCCTCCACCTTTGATTTTTGTGAATAGTGCACATTGATGTGTAAATATCTCTTTAAGACCTGTGCTAAATTATTTTAGATTTGTACCCAGAAGTGAAATTCCTGTATCACATAAAAATTCTATTCTTAATTTTTTGGGAATTCACTATGCTTTTCCATACTGGCTGTATCATTTTACATTTCCACTGACAGTGTACAAGAGTTCCACTTTCTCCACATCTTTGCCTACACTTATTATTTTCTTTTCTTTTTTTTTTTTTTGAAACTAGCTGTTCTAGTGGGTATGAGATTGTGTCTTATTGTGTGCTTGATTTACATTTTCCTAATGATTAATGATGTTAAGCATCTTTATATGTGTTTGTTGGTCATTTATATATCTTCTTTTGAAAAAGTGTCTATTTCAAATCCTTTTCTCATTTTTAAATTGGCTTATTTGTTGTTGAGTTATAGTAAGAACAGGTCTTTTCATGCTTATATCTTCAGAATTTAGAACAACAACAGCCATGAAAAAAATAATTGTTTAATAAATATGCCCTAGTTCTTTCTAATCCAGTGATCTTACTCTAGAATTTGATATGAGTAATCATCAATGACTAGAGTTGGAAATTCATAATGATGGATAAAATGAGACTGTTTATGGAACCAACTCAGATGCCCATTGAAAGTGAAGTAGATAAAGAAGACATGGTGCATCTACACAAAGGAATATTATGCAGTCATAAAGAAGAGCAAAATCATGGCCTTCATAGCAACATGGATGCAGCTGAAGACCATCATACTAAGTGAACTGTCACAGAAACAAAGAATTGAAAATCGCATTTTCTCACTCATAAATTGGCCCTGATCACTGGCTACACAAGCACAAAGGTGGGATTGGCAGATGTTGGACTCTGTTAGGAGAGGGAGGAAATAAGGAGGGAGGAGGGCACATAACACACTGGATGCCTGGTCCACGATCAGGGGGAAAGAGGGCTATGTAGAGGCCTAAACTTCACCTGCATGGAACTTTCTTATGTGGTAAATCTTCATCAGTACCCGACAACTCTTAGAGAGAGAGAGAGAGAGAAAGAGAGAGAGAGAGAGAGACTGTTTAAAAGACAATAAGGCAATTTTGGACTACATAACTTAGTTGAATCAATGTCCCATGGACCAATTCAGTCGATTTGGCTTCTTCTAGTGTCTAAGTTAAACCTTGTATCCATCTGTCATGGCAATGAGAAGGGAAAGAAAGGAGAGAGACATTTAGTTATAAATATTAGTGCCTCTTAGAAAAATACATATGTCATAAGGGTAGAATCTCTCCTTAAGGATTTGTTTAAACCACAAAGCTTCTTCCATTTTTCCTGGTCACCGTCATTGATTTACTTTGGGTCATTTCCTTTCCCTGAAAAACGCTCATATCTTTTCAGTAGTGGCTTAGAAGGAGGAGATGAAAAGCAATTGGTCTGCACCTGCCATCTTGCCACTGGACAGTACACCTACACCCCTTCATGCCCTCAAGGATAAACCTTTCTGTCAGCAGAATCTTGAAGTGCCCAATGGCAAAAGTCTGTAGACTAGAGCTTTTAGCAGACACACTTGTTTTTTGCATCTCTTCCTGAGTTTCTATTGACTGGCTAACATCCTCTTTCTTCATGTTTACCCCACAACCCAGGAGAACCTTGGATTCATCATCTCTTCTGATACTTCTTCCTTTCCTTCAACTCCGATTTATCTGTCCCTCCTTTGTTCTTGTATAGAACTTGTGCAATAACTGGTTAATAATACTTCCCTGTAGCCACTGACATGTGGGTTTGAATATCTTTTTTGGAGAAATGTCAGTTTCAGGTCCTTAGCCCACTTTTAATTGGGTTGTTTACTGCTGAGTTATAAGAAGAGAATGAGTATTTTAATATTCATGGGTTCAGAAGGTAGAATAACAACTACTATAAAAAAATTACATGTGTTTGCATTGTACTGAGGGGAAGGACAAGTTCTCGTTTGATTTTGATCCCTGGCACTTACCATACGGTACTTGTTCATAGTGGGTGGTCAATCAAGTCTTGTTAAGTTGAGAGATTCTGGAGGAGTGAGGTTACCAATTTGGCAGAATAGAAGATCCCCCGCATCACTTTCCCCACAAAAATACAACTAGACATTATTCAGAGACAAAAATATCAGCCTGAAGTCACCAAAATTTAGGGGTGAGGGAAGTGGAGAAATAATTTGGGCCCACAGAATCAAGGGAGCCTACAACTGATAAGAGAAACAGTCATTTCAGACTGCACTGCTCCCTTTTCCAAGCGAGCATAACACTATTCACATAGAATTTCCTGAGACCCTTGATTTCTGAGGTTAGAGGGAGAAATCAGAAGTGGATATTCAATCTCCCCACTGATCTAGGAACCTTTGCAAGAAGCCTACTCCAGTCCTGCCCCACGTGAACTATTAGGAGTTCCTGGGGTGAATTAGGGATAAAAGACAAGATGTAGGTGACAGAAACTGGTGCACAAATCTGGGTGTCTACTCTGTGCTCAGATTAACAAGGATATCATGTGGAAGAGACTGGCCAGGAGCATAATGCTGCAGGAGACACAATCTATAGGAAGACTCAAATCCCTGCCAATTTTTTTAATTTTAAAGATGTAAGATGCAATTCAGGGTTAAATATACAAATGTTCATTATACAGGTACCCTTGCTGATGAGGTGTTCCCCCCTGCTCACAACCAAATTTTCCATATATAGGTGCTCATGTGGAGAGTTCCACTAGCCTGGAAACAATTAAAAGGTCAAGCTTAAGATCCAGTGCCTGCTTAAGTCTTCCCCAGGCTAAGGAGCAACAGCGGGGCAGCAGTATAGTTCCAGGGCAAAGTTTAGCTTTAGGTGCTTATGATAAGTCTTACTAAGATCAGTAAACAACAGCTGGGCAATGAGTTATAAGAGAATGGGTGTTTTAATATTCATAGGTTCAGAAGGTAGATGTGTTTTATTCCTAGTTCTTCCCCAGGAAGAAACAGCAAGCCACTGTTTAACTTACGGTATTAAGTAGTATAGGTATAACACTACTAAATAACACTTGCAAAAATTGGAGGAGGTGACTGTCTCCTTAAATGCACAGGCATCAAACTCAGGGAAAATATGACAACACCAAAATAAATCAACAAAGCTTTAACAATGGACCTAGAAGTATTGAAGTTTTATGAAAATAGAGACTAATCCCTTTAAAGAAGTTCAGGGACTCACAAAAATATATTTTTAGAAAACTAAATGAAATCTGGAAAATAATCCAGGAACAAAATTGAAAATTTGACAAATAAATAGAAAAAGATTGAAAAAAAAAAGAAATTATGGAAACATGGAATATAATAACTGGACTAAAATACAGAGGAAAGAATTACCAAACTTGAAGACAGAACTCATAAAATTACTCAGAGAAGTAAACATAGAAAATGATTTTTAAAAAGAGAATGAAGAAGGCTTGTGAGAATTATGGGACACCATTAAATAAAGTAACCTCCACATAAAAGGAATCCCCAAAGATGACAAGAGAGAAAAATTCCTAGAAAGCATATTTAAGAAAATAATAGCTAGAAAATGTCCAAATCTGGAGAAAGGTTACACCATTCAGGTATGAGAATCTCAGAGTTCACCAATAAAATTTAATCCAAAGAGGAAATCCTTAAAGCACATCATAAAAAAATTAGCAAAGATCAGACAAAGAAAGAATACTCAAAGAAATAGATAAAAGAAACATATCACATTCAATGGAGAGCCAGTATGGCTTTCAGTGAATTTTTCAGCAGAAATTCTGGGTGGGAGAGAGTGGGATGCTATATTCAGAGCATTGAAGGAAGAAAAAAACCTCTGCCAACTAAGAATATTGTATCCAGTAAAGCTATCCTTTAAACATGAAGGAGAGATAAAGACTATCCCAGACAAACGAAAGCTGAGGGAATTTTTCAACACAAGACCTGTCTTAAAAGAAATACTAAAAGAATTTTTTTTCCAGTCTGAAAGAAATGGACACTAACATTTATCAAGAAAATATCTGAAGGTATTAAACTTACTGGTAAAGGAAAGAAAAAAGACAAATTCAGAATATTGTCATGCTGCAATTGGGGTAAGTAAGCTATTTATATCTTTGTAAGGAAGGCTAAAATACAAAACTACTAAAATCAAAAATAACTGAAAAATTGGTTAAGCAATAGGTATTATAAAATATGTAATCTGAAACATGAATAATTCAAAATATCTGACAGGGTTATTAAATTGGACAGTTTGTTTTGTAACATGTTTTAGATCAAAGTTAAGCCATTGTCAGTTTGAAGTAATCTGTTATAATGGTGAGATGTTTTATGTAAACTGATGGTAACTACAAAGAAAAAGCTATAGTAGATCTACTAAAAATAAATATCATAGAATCAAGAAAATAACCACAGAGGAAGTCAGTAAGAGAGAAAGAAAGGAAGAAATGACCTACAAGAAAACTAGAAAACAAGAAAGAAAAGTAGCAGGAGTAACCCTTACCTATCAATAAGGACCTTGAGGGAAAATGGATTAAATTCTTCAATTAAAAGGCATAGAGTTGTTGGATGGATTAAAAAAATACGACCCAGCCATATGCTATCTACAAAAAAATGCACTTCACCTATAAAGACACACAGATAGAAAGTGAAGGGATGAAAAAAATATTCCATGCAAATAGATACTGAGAGCTGATGTAGCTGTACTTGTATAAGAGAGAATAGACTTTAACTCAAGAATGGCAAAAAAAGACAAATCAAGTCACTATATTATGATAAATGGTCCAATACAGAAAGAAGGAGTAACAATTTTAAATATATATGCACCCAACACCAAAGTATCCAAATATATAAAACAAATATTAGTAGACTGAAAGGTAGAGAATACAATAATAGTAGGGGACTTCACCATCACACTCTCAGCAATGAACAGATTATCCAAACAGAAAATTAACAAGAAAACATTAGAGTTAAACTGTACTCTAGACAAAATGGGCCAAACAGATATTTACAGAAATTCTATCCAACAGTCACAAAATATATTTTTTTCCTCAGAAGTACATGAACCATTATCCAGAATCGACCATATATTAGGTCACAAAGCAGGTCTTAGCAAAATAAATCAGAATCATATCAAGTATCTTTTCTAATCACAGTGGAATGAAACTAAAAATTAATAACAGAATAAATTTTGGAAACTGTACAAATTCATGTAAATTAGTAAACATGCTCCTGAACAACAAGTGGGCCAATGAAGAAATTATAAATAAATTACAAAAATTATGTGAGACAAATGAAAATGAAAACACAATATACCAAAACCTATGGGATACAGCAAAAGTCATTCTAAGAGAGAAGTTTGTAGCAATAAATGCCTACATAAAAACAATTTAAGAGTAATAATAATAAGACTTCCAGGAAAACCTAATAATGTGCCTCAAAACTGGCACAGCAAGAATGAGTCAAACACAAAAATAGCAGAAGAAAACAAAATAATAAAAATCAGAACAGAAATTAGAGAAACTGAGACAAAAAACCCCAAAAGATTAATAAGACAAAAACATAAACAAAATGACAAACCTTTAGCTAAGCTAGAAAAAAGAGATAAAACTCAAATAATTAAAATCAGAGAAGAAAAAGAAGACATTACAATTGATACCAAAGAAACACAAAGGATTATTAGAGACTATTATTGACAACTACATGCTAACTAATTGGAAGAACTGGATGAAATAGACAATTTCTGGACCATACACAAGGTCTGACAATTAAGTTTATGAACTCATTCTAGAAAAAGCGCTGCATACCTGATTGCTGAATATCACTATAGCCACCTTGGAGGTACTCTCTTAGAGAAGGTATGCACAGACACCAGTGCCTAGTCCACCAGTCAATGTAATTTTAGAAGTTTTTGTCTGGAATGACTATTAAAGCTGCCGTTATATGACCCTTGATGTCCTGAATGTCATCAAAATGTCTTCCTTTCAATATTTCCTTTATCTTTAGGTAGAGAAAAAAGTCACTGGGAGAAAGATCAGGTGAGTAGGGAGGGTGTTCCAATACACTTATTTGTTTACTGGCTAAAAACTTTCTCACAAATAATGATGTGTGAGCTGGTGCTTGCATGATGGATGCAAGAGCTTCTCTGGGACCGTTTTTGCACACGTCTTTCTCATGCCAAGATTTTCAGTTAAGACTTTTCTAAATGTTTTTCTATTGGTGTTTATTTGGTCTGCTATGCTTCTCACAGTCAGCTGATAATTTTGACACACAATTTGGCAAATTTTTGGAATGTTTTAATTATTTCTGCTCATTACTGGCAGTTCTGACCTCTCTTCATCAATGATGCCTTCTCTCCTTTCAGAAAAAAAAAAAAAAACATTTAACCCATTTGTGCTTCATGGCATTATACTCAGAAAGCTGAACTAATATGTTCCTGATTTCATGGCATTATCCCCATAAAATTGGACTAACATGTTCCTGATTTCACTTCTACTCTTGCTAAGTTTAACAAGAAATTTACCATCTTTTCATTGCTCTAACTTGAGCTCTGACATTCTTGTGAATGCACACCAAAACATGCAACAAGAATAATGAATGCTACTCAGCAAAACACCGCCACATGTTGACATAAACACAACTATGAGACACTGATATACCCAGGTTATGAAACCTTACCAAGTTGTTTGTACAGTGCTGCCAATGTAAGCACATGGTGGCAAGTTCGTGAAGTTGTCAGATCTCATATAACCTATTAAGACTGAGCCATGAAGAAATAAAAAAACCTGAAGAGACCATTAATGAGTATTGAGATCAAAGCAATAATAAAAATCTCCTATACAAAAAAAGGCCAGGACCTAGATGGTAGATTCACTGCTGCAGAATGCTACCAAACATTTAAAGAAGTTTCAATGCTTATTCTCTTCAAACTATTCCCCCCAAATAAACTCAGTCTATGGGGTCACCTTTATCTTGTTACTAAAACCAGATTAGGACACACCAAAATAAGAAAACTATATGCCAATATCCTTGATAAACACATTTGCAAAAATCTTCAACAAAATACTAGCAAGCCAAATTCAACAACACATTAAAAAGATAATTCATTATGGTCAAATGGAATTCACCCCAGAGATGCAAGGATAGTTCAAGATATGCAAGTCAATAAATGTGGTAGATCACATTAACAGAATTAAGAACAAAAACCACACATTCATTTGAATAGATGCCAGGAAAGCATCTACTATTTGTTGAAATTAAACATTTTTTAATGATAAAAGCTCTCAACAAAATGGATATAGAACAAATGTACCTCAAAACAATAAAGGCTGTATATGATAAACTCACAGTTAAAATTACAATGAACAGGGAAAAATTGAAAGCCTTTCCTCTAAGACCTGAAACAAAACAAGGATACCTATTTTCACCACTTTTATTAAATATAGTACTGGAAGTTCTAGCCAGAGCAATTAAGCCAGAGAAAGCAATAAAGGCCATCTAAACTGGCAAGGAAGAATTCAATTTAACCTTATTCACAGGTGATATGATCTTATATTAAAAAAAACCTAAAAGCTCCACCCCAAAATTATTAAAACTGATAAATGAATTCAGTAAATTTGCAGAATACAAAATCAACATACAAAAATCAGTAGCATTCATACATGCCAGTAGCTAGCAATCTGAAAAAGAAAATCAAGAAAGCAGGAAAAATTTTAAGTAAAAGTGAGAAAAAACCTCTACGATAAAAATTATAAAACACTAGTGAAAAAAATTGAGGTGGATCCAAAAAATAAATATGCTTGATGTTCACTGATTGAATAATTAATATTGTTAAAATTTCTGGCCGGGCGAGGTGGCTCAGCCTGTAATTCTGGCACTTTGGGAGGCCAAGACAAGAGGATTGCCTGAACCCAGGGGTTCAAGACCAGCTTGGGCAACTTGGTGAGACCTTGTTTCTACAATAACCACAAAAATGAGCTGGGCGTGGTGGCATGTGTCTGTAGTTCCAGCTACTTAGAAGGCTGAGGCAGAAGAATCGCCAAAGCCTAGCAGGTGGCAGTGAGCATGCCACTGCACTCCAGCCTGGGCAACAGAGTGAGACTCCAACTCAAAAATAAAAAATAAAATAAATAATATAAAAAAATTCCATACTACCCAAAACAATCTAAAGATTCAATGCAATCCATATCAAAATATCAAGGACATTCTTCACAGAAATAGAAACAACAATCTTAAAATTTATATGGATTCACAAAAGACTATGAATAGTTAAAACAATCCTCAGCAAAAAGAACAAAGCTAGAGGCACCCCACTACTAGACTTCAAAATATGCTAACTACAAAGGTATGGTAAGCAAAACAGCATGGTGCTGGAATGAAAACAGACACATGGGTTAATGGAACAGAAAAGATAACCCAGAAATAAATTCACACATCTACAATTTGAGAAAGGTGCCAAAAGCATACACTGGAGGAACGGACAATCTCTTCAATAAATGGTGTTTGGAAAACTGGATATCTATGTGCAGAAGAATGAAACTAGACCTCTATCTCTCTCCATATTTAAAAATAAAATGAAAATGGAAGTTATGACACTACTAGAAGAAAACATTTGGGAAATGCTTCATCACATTGATCTGGGCAAGATCTCACATTTTTTGGGTAAGATCTCAAAAACACGGGCAATAAAAATAAAAATAAATAAGATTATTTAAACCCAAACTTCTACACACCAATGAAAACAACAAATAGACAGAAACAATCTGAAGAATAGGAGAAATGATCTGCAAACCATCCATCTTAGAAGGGTTTAATAACCAGAATATATCAGGAACTCAAACAACTAAATACTAAAAACTCAGATAATTTAGTTTTAAAATGGGCAAATTATCTGAATAGACATTTCACACAAGAAGACATACAAATGGCCACCAGATATGCGAAAAAAGTTCAATGTTAGTAATTATCAGGGAAATGCAAATCAAAGCAAAATGAGATGTCTTACCCCAGTTAAAATGTCTATTATCAAAAAAGGCAAAAAAATAACAAATGCTGGTGAGGAAGTGGAGAAAGGGAAACACTAATACACAGTTGCTGGGATTGTAAATTAGTACAGCCACTATGGGAAACAGTATGAAGTTTCCTCAAAAGGGTAAAAATATATCTACCATATGACCCAGCAATCCCACTGAACTTGTATCCAAAAGAAAGCAAATTAATATATCAAAGAGATATCTGCACTGTCATGCTTACTGCAGCATTATTCACAATAGATGAGATATAAAATCGTGCTAGGTGTTCACTAATAGATGAATGGATAAAGAGAATGCGGTATATATACACAATGAAATATTATTCAGCCATAGAAAGAATAAAATTCTGTCATTTGCAGCAACATGGATAGAACAGGAGGACATTATGATAAGTTAAATAAACCAGGCACAGAAAGACAAATATCACATTATCTCATTCATAAGTCTGAGCTATAAATGTTGATTTCACAAAGGTAGAAAGTGGAATGATAGTCTGGGAACGGCAGTGGGGAGGAGGAAATAAAGAGAGGTTGGTTAATGAGTACAAAAATATGGTAAGACAGAAGGAATACATCCTAGTATTTGGTAGTACAATAGGGTGATAATAGTTAACAGTAATTTATTGTATATTTCAAAGATGGAAGAGAAGGTTTGGAGTGTTACCAGTACAAATAAATGATAAATATTTGAGGTGATACATAGTCTAATTATCCAGACTTTATCATTACACATCATATGCATATATCAAATATATCACATGTACCCTATAAATATGTACACTTTTGTATCAGTAAAAAAGCTAAAAGCAAAATCTTATTAGCTGAATTCATCAAGGAGAATAAACATAGAATTATAAATGACCACTCATTTGCTGGTATGACCAGATAGCATACACTCTTAAAACTGAGTCTAAAAATAATTTATCTATTTCTGAATATGTTTATTGCATACAATTTGATAGACGATAAATTACATTCCTTTAAAATTTATATAACTTTAATTACAACTAATATCAAATATTTCTCATGTCTATTTTCATTGTTCCTTTTGTATTTTTCTCAGAATTATCTCTTTCTGACCTTTGCCATTTTTCTTTGTTGTCATACTTGTGCTCTGAAAGTTTTCAGATTTCTAACTGTCTTCCTTAACTAATCCCTGCCACTTGGTTCCTACATTCAATAAATCACTAGGTATGTTCATTCTGTTTCCTAAATATCCCTCAAATCTGTTTCTATTGCTTCATCTTTGTGGTCCTGTCTTGGCTCACCCCGTATCGTCCCTTCCTGGCAAGGCATCAGCTCCCAACTGTTCTTTCTGTCTCTAATCTTGGTTCTTTCCATCCTTCTCCACATGGCAACTGGAGTGATCATCTTAGAGTACATGTTACATCCCTACTTAAAACCCTTTCAGGTCTTCTTATCAACCACAAAGTAAAGGTCTAAGTCACCTAACACAGCACCTGAAGCCTCTGCTGACTCTTGCTAGCTGCCTCTTTCTCCACTCTTTTTCTTATGCTTTCTCTACCGCGATAGTGACCACTTGCGTGATATAAAACTCACTTCTGTACGGTTTCATCTCCCAGCATTTGCATAGGCTGCCACCTTTTCCTCAGTTGCCCTTCTGTCCCCTTGCCTAGCTGACATTTCATCCTTTAGGCTCCACTTAAAGCCACTACCCCTAGGACCCTTCTACAAAATGAATGGATTTCCTTGCCCCATGTCACCCTGTGCCCACCCCCCTTGTAACATATCACATTTTATGATCTTTGCCCATTTATGTGTCTATCTACGTGTGCAAATTCCTTTGTCTTGTGCACCGTTTTATTCCTGGTGCCTACCACAGTATCCTTCTCATAGTAGATACCAGAAAGACATTGGCCAAATAATAACAAGTGCTTCCTCACTAAACATTTATTGAATCCTCACTAAATGTCAGATATGTGCTAAAGTGGTTTGCACCCTTTATTGCATTTAATTCTCACAATGACTCCCTTGGGTGGTTAAGCTCAGTTGACAGGTCCTTCAAATGTAAAGGTCATTACACCTTTATTATTCTATTTGTTGCAAATATTTTCTCCAGGTTTTGACGTCTTCTGATTTTGTGGATGATTTGTTTATCTTGAAGACTAGAATCTTTTAATTATTAAATAGTAAAATCATGGCCCTGTCACGATTTTTTCCATGAATTATGCTTTAAAAACTTTACATTTTTAAGTTCAATCGGTCACCTATATTATTCTATTGTTGATAGTTTTACTTCTTTAAATTTAACTCTTTAAACCCTTTAGAACTTAGTTTGTCTGGATAGAGTATGTGATGAGGGACTATTTTCTCTCCCAAATGGCAAACTTTCCTAAAACCATTTATTGGAAAACCCAGAGCTTCCTGGTAGGTTATGATACTTATTATTTATTATTTATAACATTCTTTTATGCTTATAGCCTGTTTGGGGGCTTTTGCTCCTTAATTATGTCAACTCTTGAACTATTACCATGGTGTTTTAAAATTTATTTTTTATTTGGTAGTGTAAGACCTGCTTCTGGTGTAACCTATTTCCCCCGACAATTTTTCTTTTCAACATTATCTTGGTTGATCTCAGTTACGGGTTGTTTTTTTTTAAGACTATTTGAAATTTTTTCATCCTTGAAACATTTGCTGGGATAATTCTTTAAAAATAAATATACTACATGTTTATTATACAAACTCAGGAAATGTAGAAAATTGAAATAAATAAAATCTAGAAATATTAACTTTTTTTTGTTTCTTTTGGTTTCACTCTCGGGAAATACAAGTCACAGGGTTGAGATAATTTTGCAGCACACCTTAGTATCTTGCTTCCACCTCCACTCCCCAAAGTACCTTGTAAGTATTTTCATATCTGATTACATTTTTAAATCATGAATTTTAATCTTTTGCATGATATTCACTAATATAAAAGTCTGAAAATCTATTTAATGATTCCATTACTGGTAGATGTTTAGGTTATTACCAATTTTTCTCCCTTTAAACAGTGTTGTAATGAAAATCTGTGTAAATAGATTTTTGTTCACATTTGATCCTTTCCTTAGGGTATATTTCTAAATCTGGGTCAACAGGTATGAACAATTTTAAGCCTCTAAATTGCTTTTTAAAAAGATTGCACCAATTTAAACTCTCGCCAGCAGAGTCTGAAGATGTCAGTTTCCACTGTATTCTTGACAAAACTTGGGTATTATTACTTCATTGAGATTTTCATTGGGGTTATGTTAAATCTATAAATCAATTTAGAAAGAATTGCCTTCTTTACAATATTGATTCTTTTCTTTCAGGAAGATGGTGTGTCTCTATTTAATTAAATCTTTGCTTTATACCTCTCCGTGAAGTTTTGTTGTTTTCTTTATATAAATCCTGCTCATTTCTTCCCAGGATTACTTCTGGGTTTATTATTGTAGTTTTTTCCCCCCTTTTCTTTTTGGTTATTGTGAATGCCATTTAAATACTTTATATCTTCTACTTATCCCAAAGTGTGTCTTATAAGCGTTTGACCCTCCAGATTCTCTGCAAAAAAAAACAAGGAGCTCTATGTTCAAACTGGTTTGGGAAAGGCCTATGACCTTCAATTACAAATTTTCATGACACATTCATAAAATCTTGAGAAGTCCTATTATTGTAAAGGAACCTGTTTAACATTATTTATTACTGCATCCAGCACATACCAGACTTATTTGATCATGGAAAGTTTACTTTTTATATAAAAAATAAAATTTTAATGTAGAATCTGTTCTCATTTTGAGCTGATTTTGTTGAGCCGAATAGTCTAGGGTTGTAACTATACTCTTTGCTGTGTAACTCTGGAGTGCTCTTCTGCTTTGACTCTGAGCTTGACCATGCGACTTGGCCATTGGGATGGCAGCAAAAATAAAGTACATAGAAGATTTACAAGTGGGCTTGCATGCTATAGCAGACTGCTATGTGCATGAGGAAGATATGCCTGTGGCAGCCTGAGGGAGGATAAGACACGTGGAGCAGAGCTGAGTTGTGCTAGTCCTAACTAGATCATCCAACAACCAACCAACCTTCTTCAAGAAAGCAAACTCAATCAACACCAGAAGAACCACTTAGGTGGCCTTCAAACTCATAAGCTAAACAAATGATAGCTGTTTTAAGCCACAGAGTTTGGATGTGGCTTGTTACACAGCCAATATTATTGTGACAACAGATAGCCGATATATTCACTCTGAGCAGGTATGATGTGGACAGTTGGTTTAAGCTTGACAGTCTTAAGTATATTAAGCAAATTCTCTTTCATTATTATTTTTCTAAATGGTTTTTAACCAAAAATGTTATTGAATATAACTTTGGGGGTGGCCACTGAGATTATTTTAAGCTTTCTAATTGATGTGGTATTTTATATTAATACAACTTGGCGAGACCTCATCTCTACAATAAATCAAAAAATCAGCCGGGCATGGTAGCGCATGCCTGTAATTCTGGCTACTCGGAAGGCTGAGGTGGAAGGATCGCCAGAGGCCAGCAGGTCGAGGCTGCGGTGGCCGGGAGCGGCCATTGCACTCCAGTCTGGGCGACAGAGTGAGACTCCAACTCAAAAAAAAAAAAAATTCCTGACAGTAACCTGTCTTGGCCTTTTTAAGATGACTCGTTCTTGGTAACAGTTGATCATGCTTTTAATGTACTATTAAATTCCATGTGCTATTATTTTCCTTAGAGACTGCATCTATATTAATAAGTAAAATTAGTGTATGGATTCCTAATGTGGTTGATCATTTCCATTTTTGGTATAAGGCATATGTCAACTTTATAAAATAACCCAGTTAACTTTTTTCTTTCCCTAAACTCTGGATCACTTTTTATAACATGGAAATTGTCTAATCCTTAAAAGGCTAATAGAGTTACTTGATAAAACTATCTGGTTATGGAAACTTTTTATAATTTGTTACTTATTTAATAGTTTTATTTTCTTTTTAATTTAACTCTGATTATTAGTCTCAAGGTTTTCTACTTATTTTTAATTAATTGTTTAGAAATTCAAATGACTTTTGTGATGGCGAATAATATATATTTTGCATTTTATGTCTTTTTGAAAGTTCCCTTTTAATCATTTTGGAACAAAATCAGATATAACAAATAAAAACCAGCCATTTATTTCTGTAACTACAACTTAATGTCAGACCTAATACAAGTTTACATCTTGATGTGACCTCATATTTCTGTATATAACAATATGGTTGCCCTTGTGGTAATCACGTTTCTAGCTTTTTGGTAGGTGAGTGGCGAGAACACTATCTGACAGCAGTTTGATATACTTTTTATAGTTGGGGAAGACAGGCTGATAGAAATAATGTGGATTCATATATGTTGGAATTTGGAATACTTTTACATGATTCTGACCATGATGTAAGAGAATACTTAAAAGCAACTGTTCTAAAAATCCTAGAACCAGATTGTCATGTTTATTGGCCTAAGTTATGGCTAACACAGGAACTGAGGTTTGATAGACAATGTGTGAGAGCATCTGTTGCTGACCTATTTCCCCAATGGCTTCAAAATAACAGAGAAAGGCGGGACGCTTATTATACACAAAGCAGGATCTAGCTCTATGACCTGCAGGCTCTGCTGAGCTCTGCTAATTGTTCAGTCCTCAGATTTCAGACACCTTGTTTTACTAACAGCCATAGCAAATATTTATATGGTGCTTACTATGTGTCAGGCACTACTCTAACACTATTGTCATATCCATTTTACTGATTAGGAAAGGAAAGCACTGGAAGGTTACATAACCTGTCTATACTCTCCTGCTTGTGAATAGCTATGTGAAGATTCAAATTCAGGCATTTGGACTCCATGGTCTGTGCAGTTAGTCACTCTACAGTTTCACTTCTCAATCTTTCTCATTTCATCTTATTTTCTATCTGTTCACCAGAGCGGTGTTGTACTTTTAATAAGTATTGGCTACTGTAGATTTACTGATAGATGAGAACAGAAGAAGTGAAAAAAGACAGAAAACAAGTTAAAGAGGAAAGAGTAACATGGTCTCTTGGGGACAACTGGTAAATTCTGAGTTGAGACTGAAATCCCAGCCATTTAAAAATATATAAATAATAAAATATTCTTCTCTCTCTCTTTTTTTTTTTTTTGAGTTGGAGACACTCTGTCACCCAGGCTAGAGTGCAGTAGCACTCTCACCGCCACCGTAGCCTTGATCTGCTGGGCTCAGGCGATTCTTCCTCCTCAGCCTTCCAAGTTACTGGAACTACAGGCACGCTACCACTCTCAGCTATGTTTTTTAAAAATTATTATTGTAGAGATGAGGTTTCACCAGGTTGACCAGGCTGGTCTCTAGCCCGTGGGCTCAGGCAATCCTCTCACCTCGGCCTCCCAAAGTGCTGGAATTATAGGCGTGAGCCACTGCACCCAGCAGTCCTCGTTTTTATTGTGAGGATTTTTTGAGCAAAAGGTTTATCACATAATTAACACTCTATGGGCACTATTAATAGCTAATTATAATAAATTATGATAGATAATGACCATAAAACCAAGCTTCCGATGACAACTCGCTCTGTGACCTTGTTCAAGTCACTTTGCTTCCTGAACCTCAGTTTGATAGAGGACAGCCTCATGGCTCTGTGACCACGTGATCTGTGGCCCTCAGTGGAGACTGAGCAGGAGAGAGAGAGAGAACACAAAGGACATGGTCTCTGCTAAGTGGGGCACCTATTTAGGGGAGTTGAAGGACTCTTCCTGCTCATGGGCATAAGGGTAGCTGTTGGTCTGGCTCAACTCACTTACCCCAAATGTCTTGGCGATAGAGAACCTGAGAGGAGGGTGAGGATGGTGTCCATAGTGACTTTTTTCCATGTCACTCAATACCTGCAGGCCCATCAGGAATAGGACTGATGGACTGAGCAAACAAATAGACAAAAAAACCCAGGATGCCCGGTTGAAGTTGAATTTCATATAAACCATGAATAACCATTTAGTGTAAGTGCATCCCAAATACTGTATCAGATGTACTTATACTCAGCAATTTTTTATTATTTAATCTTAGTTCCCTGGGCTTTCCTGCCAATGTCCAGATCTCCCAGGTGGGAAGACTCAGGTCAATCTACAACAGACCTAGTTTTCTCCTTTATTCAAAGACCTGAGTCCTAGAATCTCTATCTTCCCCGCTCTTCTTCTTTGGGAGAAAATGACAGAATAACTAAATGAAGAAATTTGTTTGCCATAAATTACCAAGAGAAGAACCTCTCCAGATTCAATAAGGAGACTATTATATCTTGAGTAAAGAACAATTGATTATTCCAAACAAACATACCAGACTGTGGTTTAACGAAAATCTGTATCTATAACCTGTTGTATTTGTTAAGTCAGAAGTAAATATGTTCTTAATAACCAACTGGTATTTATTTAATGTACAATAACTCGCCTGCTGAGCTTAAATGAAATGCACAGTTAATTAAAGCTATCTCTGCACCAAGTCCTCTAGGGAAAATCTTTTACACACACTCTGACTTGGGATTTTTTTTCCACCTCGCTTCTCAACCCAGCCCCTGTTGGTAGATCTTCACATGATCTGTTTGGCGGTCTGCAGACATTTTTGCTGGACAATTTTCATCTTGCCCAAGGATATGGAAACTCCACTTATTTACCCAGAGTTGAGAAATCTTCGGAGAGGCTCCAAGGTAAGGTTGTACAGGTTTGTACCCCAAGCCCTGCTGTGGCCACTCAGAGGTGGTGGTTGCACCGTAGTATGCCAACTAACTCGAGGTTCAATCTGGGCCTTTCGCTTTGCCTGAGCTTGAGTTTTCCCAATCTGTGAAACAAGTATAATGTCTAAGGTCTTTGACTGACAGGTCAGAAAGGAGTCTGCGCGGGATTGGAAAGCTTAGGCTAAACTTAATGTCTCTTGTGCCTGTTTCTCCTGCTGTGTGAGCCCAGATTTGGTGCTGTTTGGAGATGGTTTTGAGGTGTTTGCTTATTTATTCACACTTTCATTTTCTCATATTCCTCAAGTATTAATCCCTAAGTGTCTACTGTACCCAAGCCTCATGAACACTATGATTTGGGAGACAAAGTCTCACTCCCAGCTGTGTGTCTTGCAGATGTATAAATTTGAATTTATGCAATTCAAGGAGTCATTTCTCTCCTCTGAGTTTGTTTCCTTTTCTGCAAAGTGGGGATAGTGCCTTCCCTACAAATCACTGAATGGTTGTGAAGTTCAAATGAGACAATATGTGCGCAAATGCTTTCAAAAGTGTAAAGAATTAACATATAGATGTATATTTTCCTCAATAGCGGTAGTTCCCGAGAGTTCCACACTGGATTTGCAGATCTGCGGAACGCTGAGGACCTGAGCATGACAACCTGTGAATGCTGGGCAAGCATGGTGGGCCAGGGGAATGGAAAGCTCAACTTTCCAAAAGACCCCTGGGGGTGAGAGTCAGCCAAATAATTAATAAAGTCTGATGTTCTTGCTGGATGTAGAGAATAGAAAATACTTTCAAAGCCATGACCTCATTTGATGTTTATAGCAGCCCTATGCGGATGATAGTGCAGGCATCCTCTTTTCCATTACAAGAGAAAAGAAAATGAGTCCCTAAGAAGAGAAATGACTGACCCAGGTCTCTCTACACACAGTTGTCAAAACCAGGACCAGCACACAACTCTTCTCTTTATACCATGGTTGCTCTTAAGAGAACAAGTCTATTCCCCATCAAACTGAGGATCTGAGGACCTGGCTACACACAGACTTCTGGGAGTATGTGCATTGGGGGTGGGGGACCCCGTGAGCAAATTAGGGAAAGACCTATTCCATGGCGCAGAGCTTAGGGCTTAGGGCAAGTGAGTTAGGGCTGGATCTCAGACCCCCTCTGTCCTAACTGGATGCTCTTAAGTAGAATACAAGTGTAGCAGGAGCATGTAGTGGTACTAGGTGGGTGGTGGGGGGGGGGAGTCGACTGGGTTGGGTTGCCACTAAAGGATGCTGACCTTTTGGGGACCACCCCAGGTTTCCCTGATGCTGTGACTGTCTCCACCCTGCTCTCAGAGGGTATGATGGAAAGTTAATATTCGATTGCTGTGGGAAGCCGTTAGCCAACTGCAATTACTAGGGTGTGTAGATATTAGGGGCTGATGCAATTATTATTCTGAGGTAAGGGGGAGGGAACACACTCAGCAAGGTTTTGTGCTAATGTTTTTTTTTCCCCTTTGCCTCTCAAATTTTCTGCAGTAATCAGTTAGACTAATCTCTGCTGGTCTCTGGGATGAAGCTCCTCCCATATCCCTTCTGACAACAGTGGGGCTCAGGGACCCAGAGGGGACCTCTAGAACTGCCCAGTCTGTACTGGGACCACTGAGTTTTGCCTTTTCTGATCTCAGAGCAGGAGGGTGGGAATGAAGATACCTTTCTCCGGTTGTAGCTGTGTCTCTGAAACAATTCAGGGGCCCTGTAACTTTTTTGCACTCTCTGGACCTCAGATTGCCATCTTGAAATTGAGAAGGTGGGGAAAGATGACTTCCAAGGGCACTCTATCTCTGAGTGTATTTTATGTCTCAGGATTCTTGCCCCATATAAGAAATGCCAGATCTAGGCCTTGATGACAAGCAAAGAGATGGTCGGTAGGCTCAGGGAGGAGCTGCACGTGGCTTTAAAAAGTTTTAATTATTTAAAACGAAATGAAATGAAAATTAAATGAATATTTCAGTCCCCTCATCGCACTAGTTACACACACTTCCAGCGCCCAGTGCTTGTATGGGCTTGTGGCTACCATGTTGGAGAGAGCAGAGTCAGAGTGTTTTCATGATTGCAGAAAGTTCCATTGGATGGCACTGAGGATGACCAATCATGCATGCCTGGGCAGAGGGTGAGAGAGAGAAGGGAGGTTTGGGATCTATGTAGGCCTGGCTTGTGATCTTGGATCTGTCATTTAAAGTCATGTGACTTTGGGCAAATCCTTTAACCTTTCCGAACCTCTGTGCTATGGAAATTATAATACCATTTTGTGGAGCATTTTTAGTATTAAATTATTTTGAGCGTCATTATGTAGAATATTAAAATAAAGCAAATATGTAAAAGAGAGGTCAGTGGGACCAATGCATTATCATCGTTTTAGCAGTTTCTGCCCCAGAAAAGTGTCCTGCTGGGTCATCTTGAGAAGTGTTCGTGGAGATGACTTCTCTAAACCTTGACATGGCTCTTCTGCCTTGACATTTTAGTAACTAACTAAAGTGTTTGACTATGTTTTTCCTCCTCCCCCTCCTCCTTTTCTCTGTCTCCTTCTCTTTCTTCTACAAGGGGAGCTATTGACTTCCTATTTTTCCCTCCTCTTCTCGCCCCTCCCCTTCCTATTCCCATCTCCCTCATCTGTACCTGTCATCCTTCTAGGGTTGCCAATAAAAATACAGGACACAAGTTAAATCCACATTTCAGATACACAAAAAATCCTTTTTTTTTAGTGTAAGTATATCCCATGAAATATTTGGGACCTGCTTATACTAAAAAGTTATTTGCTGCTTATCTAATTTAACTGTGTGTCCTGTATTTAATCTGAGGCCCTACCCTCATCATTTACCATTGTTAGGACTCAATATCAGGTACAAGACCAGAGGGTGTGTGTTCAAGACCTGGGAAATAGGAGTTGGGCATCCTTTCACATTTGTGTGTGTCGTGCTCTATATCTGTTCATATGACTTGGGGTAGGGGGTGAGTAGAGGGAAACCATTCCACAGGCCTGAATGACTCTGAATCTGAGTCAGGACAGGACAGCGATGTCGTTTTTGTGGGTTTCTTTCTGTGTTCCCGCCAGTGAACCTATGTCTTTGTGTCACTAGTTCATCATCTTGATGTCCCACGAGGGAACAGAGGAAATTTCCTTCTTGATTTTGTCAGTTGACTGATGGTTTGACTGGATTTTTTTTCCCATGAGTGGGCCCGATGCATAAGATCTCAGCTTCGAGTCCATATGCCAGAGTGTGGGGAGGGGCTCCTGGCTCAGGAACACCATGAGATCCTGCTCCTTCTCCCATTCCATCCGAGTTCTTTAGAGGGTACTCCGAGTGGGTTCCCAGCCTGTGCCCCCATCTGTTTCACTTTGGTCTCCAGTTCCATCTTCTGCTTCACTGTGGGATCCAACCTTGGGTTATGTACCCTGAGTATATAGAGTGGAGGCTGAGGAAGGTCCTATCAGTGAACCTCTTGATGCAGTTCTCACTCTCTCTCCTAGTTATTTTCCTCTCCCCTTCCCCAGACCTCTTCTCATTTCTCCACCCCAGGTGGAAGTTGGTGAGGAGGTTGGGACAATACATCCCGACTCTATTAGTCATACAATTCATACAAGTCCTGCTTTTGAATTGTTTTGACCTCATGAGTTTTTGAATAGGCTTTGAAAATGACTCTTTCCATCTCCTTCCATTGTCCCCATACTCCCTTATAGGAATCATCTGTTTCCAGTTAATCTACTCATCGCTTCCAGTCATTTGACATCCATCTAAGCCTATGTTTTTTCATAAACACCAACCTTTCTTGCCTCTGCAGACACATTTCCTTCTCTAGTTTCTGCTTCCTGTCTTTCTGGTTCTGCTCATGCCCTTCCATTCCTAGGAAACCTGTGCCGGCCACACAGAGTCTGGCCAACTTCCTCAGTGTGTCCTCCTGCTAAGAATGTCTTCTCGGTCACCTCATGAACCTCTTAAGGAAAGGGACTGGCTCCAACCTTTAGAATTTCTGGTAACTGTTCAGTGTGCTTGCTGTACAAATATTTGGTGGGGAATAATAAAATAGCCAGGGGTCCCATAGAAAACATCCTACTAGTGTCGGGGGATGACGTGCCCCTTGAACTGGGCCATCTTGGGGAGAACATGAACACTCCGAATTGTATGAAGAGTTTTACTTATTGATGTATATACTTGTAGTTGAAGAATCTCATTTTCAAGTAAAATATCCTGTAGCGCCTCAGTGTACTGAATAGATACCAGCCCAGCTGCTAGGGTAAAGAGCAAGGGGGGGATCAGAACCAGTCCACTTTGTCCCTTGTCCCTAAGAAGGTCCTGCAGAAGAGACTTAAAGCTATCTCATGAGATGCCACATGCCCATCTATCTTGTCATGTTTGGGGAATCAATTCTTTGACCTCCTGGAATGTTCTCCCAGTGCTTGCTTGATGGTTCGGTTAAAACTAGACGTTGCCAATTTGTGCTGTGTTTCCCTTTTAATGCATTTTCCCCCAAAATCTTGTGGTGGGGACTTAAGACAAAACACAGAGGGTCCAGTATCTGCCGCCCTGCCCTCTCTCACTCTCTTGGAGCCCCGACTTCTACCTTGGCAGAAAGTTTCAGACATCACTGCAACTGCCTTACTTTGCATCAGTCCTGTTCCTCATCCTGGACTGTAAACATCAAATGGATCTTTGACAGATTGTGACACCCTCCAGGGCTGGAGAAATATTTTACCCATCAGGGAGGATGGCCTAATGAGCCTTCCTTTCAGAACATTTATTGAACTTTCATGGCACACCTGTCTGGGGGCTATGAATACACACCACCCCCTCCAGTAGGGGCTATCTGTGAGCCTCCGCTCCTCTCTCCTCCACTGGGCTGGTTCTGGTAGAGGATACAAAGGTTTGTAAGTAAAGCATAGGTAACAGCTCTCTTTCTGATGTTGCTCAGTATATGCTGCCCCTGGAAATGTCTGAGAGTAGAATCTGGCCAGGAAGGTGACATCAGATCTATCTTTCCTGCGAAGGCATCCAAGAAGTATAATTCTTTGTAGTCCATAGCCTGTTGCAGCTTGCAAAGCTTTTCCTGGTGCATTGTTCTCTGCTTTTCTTAGAAGGGTTCTGAGAGAGGTAGGGATGGTTGGCAGATGAATAAATTGAGGTAAAGTTTAAGTGAATTCCAAGCTAGTGATAATTCTGGGTCTAAAGCCCAGGATACAGCTATAAAGTAGGACCAATAATATTGAGGAACAATATTTCTTCCAGATTTTAAAGTATCTGCAGATGTTATCATAACTGCTTCACACATATCAACCCACTTACTCCTCACAACAAAACAGTGACGCAAGTACTATTTTTGTGTCCGATTTATAGAGGAGAAGGTAGAGGCACTGAGAAGTTAGCCACTTGCCCAAGGTAATGAGCTGGGAAGAGGCAGGGCTGGAGTTTGAATTCAGGCAATCTGGCTCCAATACTCTCTATGGCTGTTCCAGCAATTTTTGCCCTGCCTCCTTTGCAGAGTTGTCATAAAGTTCAAATGAGTCAATGGATGATAAAGCACTTGGAAAAGCATAAAATTATTATGCAAACACAAGGTGATTTATAGACAGGTTTGCTCCTTTGCCAGATACTGAGATGACAGTCAAATTTGACTTTTTAATTAATTCGGAGGGAAGCTTGTCAAGTGGAGGTAGGGTACACAGACTCAATCAGACTTTAGGAACATATCTGTCTTTCTTGATGTTTTCAGATGGCTTTTGGTTTTCTTTCTCACTAAATTCCAGAGCCCTGGTCTATTGAGAATTTCAACCAGATGAATATTCCTTGGTTAGACAGCGAGATAGCCTCATAGAATCACAGAGTGGAGCAGATTTTGAGATGATTATCCCACTCAGCCTGGTAGATATCTGAACTAGATCTTTTCTAGATTTTTCTTTAGTAACTTCCAATGGATCTGTCATTCATGGCATTTTCCAGACCTTTGGAAGATCTATTTTATGTGTATTATTTATATATCATCTATCATCCCCTTCTAATAAAGCTTGCCTACTCACAGACTTTCAGGGAGAATCAACATGGAACTCTGGATTCAAAGCAGGTGGGCAGGAGTGTAGTGTGACTGAGAAACAGAGAGAAGGACCTTAGAAATCAGGCTGTACAGATCTCCAGATCCTTCTCCAAGCATCTCCATTGAATGCATATCTGAATACCCAGAACAATGGGGACCTCCCTCCATTTGCACTCTGCCCCACCAGATTCCTTCTTTTTGACTCAGATGAAGTCAGTACACATCTAGAGTTGGTCTTCCAACTTTCTCAACAGTCCTGGAATTTTTCTGAGTACACTTGAGATTCTGCTTCCAGTTAGAAAGGTGAAGTATCGGTACACATAATTCTTTCAAGGACCACATTTTGGCAGGGGACTTGGTTGGAAGAATTGAAGCTTGGCTTTCCTTGACCTCTGAGTTTCCATGGACTTATGCCTGATCTGTTCTCATTGAGTTTGGGATTTCTACACCCTTGTCTGCTTCACTTCCCAGGGCCATCCATGAAGTTATAACCTAAGTTGTTGTTCAGGGATCTCACCCCACCTGTCTTCTGGGATTTATCATACCTCCTTCTCCAGTCTTTTCTTGCTGTTCACAAATTGGTATCATTATGGTTTGTAAGAGATGACAACAACAGAGCATGAATAAACCAGAGTGACCTTAAAAAACAATAAAATTGGCTTAACCTGTGATCAAAGATCACTCTCATCACTCTTGAGGGCTAAAATCCAAATACTTAGAAGGAAGTCTGTGAGGTCACAGCCATGTTTAATCTATTTTAAAAAGCATCTTTATTTTCTATTCTTTTCTTTTTCACTCCTGGGACACTAAGCTAAGGACCTCAAGGAAATACAATTCATATAATAAAATAAGTAGTGTCTTTTAATTTTTATAATAAAAAACCTTATAATAAATTAGCAACCACAAATTGAGAATCTTCCATGTGCCAGACACTATGCCAAAAATGTTATAGATCTCATACAGTTCAGTAATGAAAAATTGATCAACACGTAAGGATCACCCAAATGCAAAACTTAAGAGTTAGAGGTCGGTACTCTGTGTAAAGTGACTATTCTCAGTTTGATGTAGGGCCATTGACTCCTTTTCAAAAAATGGGAGACACAAATACTTGCCACCCTGCTGACGTGGTGATAGAGTCAGTCAGGTGGTGGCATTCCTCACATGCTTCCTGGTACAGATCAACAATAGAGTAAGTGGCCAGAGAGGGTTCAAGGCCTCAGAGAATCGTGTATGTAACCCACACTCACATTCAACCCTGAACATCAACTGAGGTCAGAAGCATGAATGAAGAGCCCACAATTTGCTTATTCCTGATTCAGAGATAGAATCTCTACTGTCACAGAGATGGAGAGAAGAACCCAGAGGAAAACGTAAGTCCTGGTTGTCTTCCATAAGGACTTTATAGACGTAGTTGAGACAATAGCAATAGAAACATATAGTATAGACAGAGGACAGAAGATAAAGGCATGGATAAGCAGGATGAACAAAATGAGCTAGAACATGGAACATTTAGGAATCTAAATAAAACTCAATGGCTCAAGCTGGCCACATTTCAATAAAACATTTGTCAATGTTTCTAGCACTATGGTAAGTGCTGTGGGAATCACCAAACCTGTAGCAGGAGGCCCCTCTCCTAAAAGTACTGCATCTAGTCAGAGACAGAAAGCACCTTGAACCCCCAGAGGAAGTGATGGGCTGAGAGACACAGAGGATGATTGTTCTAGAGGACGATGTTCCTTTAAATTCCTCCACTATTCTGTTTCTGATCACAGTTCCTTGGCTGGCACTGATATGCCCCTCTTGAGCACAACTGGGAAGTCATGGTAGGAGGGGCTCTCAGATGCCACCTGCCACATTTAACAGGGACGTAGGGTGGCTGATGAGTTCCACAGCTCATCCTTAATTAGGAAAGCCGCTAAAAACGCCACCAGAGAGCCCTGCCCAGAGCTGTGAAGCTGCCTGTTTGCTAATGCCGAGTTGCCTGGGTTGATTGATACTTGTTTTGCGATTCCTTCCGTCAGCTTTCTCGGGTCCAGCCATCTGTTTTCTACCCAACAAGAGGCACGTTGGCTCAGATCCTTGCTTGATTTGCAGCAGAGATGACATAATGGTGGGCTGGGGGCTTAAACTAGGGGCTTGGCAGCAATTTGCTTTTGGCATAGAATCATCCCTGAGAGATAGCAGCCATCTTGGGCTGGAAAGTCTTCTAGGTCTTTAGGTTTTATATTGTGTGAGACTCAGAGCATGAGTTAGCAGAGGGTAATCTGGAACCTCTGATGATGTTCCTTGACCTTCTGTCAAGAAACTCAATTGCCTTCTCTAGGTTCGTTCATTGGCTCTTTGCACTCTATACTCATTTTCCAGGATGTTTTAGCATCTGCCCACTGGGAAAAGCTCACATCTAATTTTATTTATTTAGAAACAGGATCTTGGTCTGCTACCCAGACTGGAGTACAGTAGCATGTTCATAGCTCACTGCAAACTTGAATTCCTGGGCTCAAGAATTCCTCCAGCCTCAGCCACCCGAGTGGTTAGGATTACAGGTACACACCACCATGCTCAGCTAATTAAAAAAAATATACAGATGAGAGTTTGAATATGTTGCCCAGGCTGGTCTCAAACTCTTGGCCTCAAGCAATTCTTCCACTTCAGCCTTCTAGATTGCTCGAATTATAGGCATGACTTACCATGCCAACCTTACATCTAATTCTTTTGAGGCAAAGCCCTTTCTTCTTTGTATAATTGTATAAAGAACATTATACTGGGAGGGGAAAAAAAGAAAGTAAGGCACAACCCCTACATTCTGAGATCTTTTACACAAACACACACACACAAGCATGTACACACACACACACACACATCCCTATATGAAAAATCTGAGGAAAATGATGGAGGGCTTATGACAAAAATCAAGGTTTAAATTATGTTACTAGCAGTGGTCCCAAGAGGTGAAGAGGTCAATGGAGTTGAAAATGGTGAAGAAGTTCTTTAGAAGGGAGGCAACTCATGATTTGAGCTTCAAAGCCTGGATGATATTTGAATAAATGAAGCAACAAAAAATGGGTGGAGAAGACATGTATTCAACACACATCTACCCATGTATGCTATGCATATGGGCTAAACTTTGCTTCTGAATAACAGACTGGGTGTAAAAGAAAGTCAGGCCAGAAAAATGCAAAATTGGTAAACTGTGTCTGCTAAATGATCTCCCTAGCATCAGTCTCAGGGTGTCGGTGGAAACTGCAGAAGAGGAGGACTGTGAACCCCAGAGGGAAAGTTAGGAAGGGCTCATCCATGCAGGGCAGAGCCGACTGGGGAGAGATGAGTTGGCTGTGGATCCTGGAGCCACAGAGGGTGGCTGGGCAGGAGAGGCCCAGTGGCTGCTGTCACCAGCTTGCCAAGCTCTCACCCCGCTCTTTGGGATCTGTGTATTGAGTGGGCAAAGAGGAGAGTCCAGCTCATCAAATATATTGGATGTTTGCTGGTAGCATAATTCCAAGTCGTTGGCACAGAATGTAAGAAGCAACAAACTAGTGCAAAGACTCATAGGAATTGAGGGCACCAAGGTGAAGCAAGCAAGCTGGGCATCTATGTTGTAGTGGAAAATAAAATGCTAACTAGAGAAAGAGGAAGAAATCCATCCATATACAGTGGAAGAGTGAGGAATGATATACATTGTGTATTCTATGGGTTTGAGGATCCAAGTGTTCTCCCCTGGCATTCAACACATGGGCTTATAGGTAATAAGATAGATTCCAGGGCTCAGGACAGGGCTGAGAACCTGGGTGTCCAGTCTGTGTTCAGTAAGGGTCTGTGGACTTGAATTACAAGAGCTTCCTGTTCTTGGCAGGACTGGGTAAAGGCTGCAGGTAGAAGACATCTGCTGGTCCTGCTAGGCTATGGGGAGCTGAAATAGGTAGAAGCAAGGAGACAGAGCTATGTCGGATCAGCATATTTCTTAAAGGTTTTCCAGGAAAAAAGCAAAAACAAAAACTCACTCCAAGGCCAAGGAAGACACCCAGTAAGGGAACATACTTTTGACTCTGCCAGAGTGAAATGCAGACAGCACTGGCAGAAATTCTCACTCAGAATTTAACGGCTTAAAAAAGCTGACAGTAGGAAAAAAGGATGCTAAGTGAGGATTTAAGTTCAGTATTTACAAGTCAGGAAAGAAAACAGCACTTTTGTGTTTTTACTTAATTATCTTTCCTTTGCTGAAGATTTAGCATTTCATTTATGGTTTAAAAAAGTATACTTACCACGTTTAGAAAACTTAGTGGACTTAATTAGTACTTAACAAATTAACTGCAGATTTTTTTAAAATTAAAAAGTAATCTATATACCTATATACATATAGATAAATACATATACACATAGATAGATGTTGTATGCGTAGATCATTTGTATATTTAACTATACAACCCAAGTATTTCTGAGTGCTCTAGTCTTGGGTCATTCTTTCCTTTATGATGTAAATCAACTGATGGGAGGTGCTTGTCCTTTGTACTGTCCAATTTTTTTGCTTCTGCTCACAATATAACCATTGTCCAATAGCTTGGGAAAGTGCCAGAAGTGGGTTTATTCAAAAAGGAGAAAAAAAGAAGAAACGAAGTGAGAATAAAGCCCAGGAATGAAGAGAGAAAGGGTAGATGATCCATCTCTCCTTTAACAACTCTTTTTCCCCGACTCACCTCTGCACCATATGGCCTTGTCCCTGGTGTTGTGAGTCTGGAACCCATGTCCATTAGAAAAGAAGGAGATGGAGATGTACCCAAGGGATAGGGGACAAATGCCAACATGTTTCCATTCTTCTGTCCCTTCTTGAAGAAACTTTAACATTTAATTTTGTTCCTCCTTTTCTACTAAGGAGAATGATATAAACACACAGCTCTGGCATGTGTCTTCCTCCAGCAACCCCACCCTTGTGCTCCCCCCTCCACATAGCCTCTCTTTATCCCTTCACACCAAACACTTTCAAAGTTAATTTCAAAAAGCTGGGAACACTTGATAGTTTTAATTAATCCTATGCCTGGGGAAATATGATTTTGTGCATCCGAGGCCTCTCAGCTTCTCTGGATAGATAGCTTGTTCTGGATAATGCTAGCATTTCCAATTTAGCTGTGATTATGCCACCAACTCGTTTGTTTGTTTGTTTGTTTGTTTATTACCTAAAAGAGGAGCTAATGCTGATGTGTGTGTCCTCAGGAAGGGATTGCTAGCTTTTCTAATAATGTGTCCCAGTTTAATAGCGCTGTAGGCCTTCTATGGTGCTCTCACTGTAGCATCTTTGTGATGACCCTGTGAGGCCGGGAGGAAAGTTGCCATCCCCCATGTAGTGAAGAAGAAACTGAGATCCAGAGTAGTTTGGTGATTTGTGCACACTCGCTTGTTTAGGGAAAGTGAGATGCACATCAAAGCTGGCTACTCTGTGGATCAGGATTCTTTACACATCAACTCATTTTTCTTCCTGTGAGAATTCCAGTGAGATGCCGTGTAAACTATTGTCAGGAATGCCACTTGGAAAGGTGGCTTGAAGGTATGATCAACTTCAAGCTGAGGGGTCTTTTGCTATTTGGGAATTATTCTCTATTGCCGTGCTGAGTGTTTGAGGTTCAAGGTGATGAGGCATGAGAACCTTTTCATAATTCTCTATGATATTACCTGACATTCTCCAGTTCAGTCAGCTTCATTGCATAACAAGAGGACACATGCCGTTTAGTTAACATGCAATTGATTCTTGATGTGCAAGCAGCACCAGTAGGTAAGTCACAGGTAAATAGTTCTATACCCTTGACAAGGGTCCCAACTTGAGCTACCTTTGACAATAGTTGTATTCGTTTTTTTGCATGAATTAGATCTCATTTGGCTTCAAGCAGTGCAAAATCCAACCCCAACTGGCTACACTGTAACTAAAAAGTCAAGTTCTAAGTCTGGTATCAGATGTGGCTTGATACAAGAGCTCAATGCCACCATAATTCAAGCTTCCTTCATCTCCTGACTCTCTTTCATACTGTTTCCATTCTCAGGCAAGTTCTCTTCTTGTGGTTGAAAGATGACTGCAGTGACTCTAGGCCTTATGTCCTTTCAACTTCATATTTTCAGAAAGAGGAAAGCTACTCCTGGGGACTCTGCGTAAGCTCGGGGGATCTCTCTGATTGGCTTGGTGAAGTCATGGTTTCACCAGTCTACAATGAGCTGATTGGTTGGGCCAAGGTCGTGTGCTTCACATCTTGCACTGGCAATGGAGTCAACCCCATCCAAGAGCTAGCAGTGTAAGAATGGAGAGAGGGTCTACCAGGAAAAATCAACAGAGGAGGAATAGATGCTGGGTAGAGAATTTACTGTCCCCAAAGAAAAGGATGTATTGCTTCCTTTTTGTTTTACTTTTAAGCTAGAGTGACTAGAATGATTACATCTATTTCCCTTAATAACCAAGGAAGCAAAAATCTTTCCCGATTTAGTTCTCAGCCCACAGCTGGGTTTTAGATACCTGATGTTAATGTCCTTCTTGGATTCTTTCCACAGAATTGTCTTAAACTAAACTTCCACTTTCTACACTTCTGGGATTAGGAATTCTAAATTCTTAAAATAATAACTCTCTCACTTCATTTGAATCCAAGCTTCTCTAAAAACTTTGTTTATTTACAATTTAGATTCTCAAGTCTCACTACTTGCTGTATTTCAAGTGTCACTAGCTGTAACTTTGTCCCTTCCATCCTGTCTTAACTTGTATCTACTTTTTTAGGAAGGCTCCTTTATCAAGTGAACATCTTTCGGGCTTCCTTTTTTTCCCCAGAGTTCATTTTTCCTTTCTCTCTGCCCATGCCCCAGCCATGTATGCTTTCTTGGAACTATACACATCCTGGGGAAATTAAAATAGATCCTTTTCAGCTTATCTACGTACCACACTATAAGGAAATGGAAAATAAACACAGAATGTCACCCACTGAGCCAGTATGAAGAGCTGTATATGCAATTATTATTATTGGGGCTGTGTCAACTACTTCAAATAAAATAAGTATGAGTCTCAGTCTTCTCGTCACAATTTATAGAATCAGACAATCATAAGCATGTTTAAGACTTTCTGGGAAATGATGCTACTTTCCTTGCCTATCCATTTTATTTGTTTGTTTAGCCAGTGGATGGTTTATAGGGGCCCTGGCATCCTAACAGACATACTCTAAAGAGGGCAGTCTTCTAAAAGCCCATCTATGCAGGTTCTTAATAAGCAGGAGATAAGGGTTCTCTCAGCTATTAACTCAAATGCACAATTCAAACCTCAAATATTTATTCACCAAAAATATTTTTTTCTCATTATTTTGATTATTTTCTCTCTAATTCAAGAGATCTGGTAGTAGAGAGGATATGGGTACATATGGGTTTGGAGAACATTTTTTTAAAATAAAGAATATTGATATTAATGAATGAAAGTAAAAAGCAGAGACCAAGAGTGAAGACAGTGGTGGACCCATGGATGAGATTAAAACAGGTCTTTCAGCAAGTCCAGGAACCTCTGAGGCTCCCTAAATGCAGATTGACTGGGCTGCAATTGCATATACAATTCTTCATATTGTTTCAAAGGGTGACATTCTGTGTTTTTCTTGGACTTACAGTCTTAAACTGGTGGACACAGCATCTTCGTCATCTTCTCATTCTCCCAAAGGACCGCATGCAGTTCAGTAGGTATTAGTTAATGAGTGAATAACTTACTAAATACATGAAAGAACAAATAAACAAATGAATGAACGTAAAGAGAGCCACTTGTAAAATCCTGGTCAGTGTGATACATCACTGATTTCAGTTTGACTTCTGACTTATTGATAAGTGAGGGAAATTAGGGATCTAAAATTAGTCAGATGTGACAACTATTGCTGAAGTAAGCTATGCTTTATTTATTTTTTATTTCATTTATTTTTATTTTATTTTTTAAAGATGTGGGGTACAATTCAGAGTTAGGTATACAAATACTCATTATGCAGGTACCCTTGTTGATGAGGTGTGCCCCTCCTTCCCCTGGCAATTTCCCTCAACTGCCAATCCCACCTCCCCTCCCCTGACAGTTTCCCACTTCTTCCAATTCCTTTCTTATATCATAAAATATGCTTTAAACAACGAATTATTTTCCTTTGAAGTTATTCCTTTCTCTTAGGGATTTTTTTTTATGTGACTCTTCCAGTCATCCAAGAGGGCAGGAAAGTAGGACCACGTCCTGGAACTCTGTATAGTGACTCTTCTCTGACTCAGAAGTGAGAATGGCATGGCCATGTCATCAGCCATGTACTGCTTCTGCTGGTCAGGAATTCTCTCCTGCCTATTTATGAGATGCCTGGGGGAGACGGAGGGTGTGGTTCTGCCTGGCCCACCATAGTGTTATACTCAGGAGCCCAGTGTGCTCCACACCGAGTTAATAAGAAACTTAGGAATGGACACTGAGTTGTGTTCAGCTGGAATCTAACAACTGAATCTGGCCCAGAAATCTCTGTTCTCAGGCCCAGAGCTGTTTTCACCTTGACAACTCTTGCAAAGCCTTTTTGAGGGCCCTGTGTTGAGCCTGGACCTCCCCTTTCTTTTCTTTCCTTTTTTTTATGAAAGGAGGATTTTTTTTTAGAAAGGAGAGGACAGAAAAGCTCCCACAGTGAGATGGGACCTGAAGGGGCTACCCTGGGCTTTCCCTTTCTAAAAGCAAGGGACAAATGCAACATCCCCCATGGCCCTTGACCACCCTAGCTTAGTAATAGGATGTCTCTTGAGAAAAGGTCTTGCTCTTACTCTTCTCTCCTCCTCTCCCTGCAGGCAATTTGTTCTGACAACACATAGAAACTGGCTAATGGGAACTGAAGCCCTCAGGCAGTAGAACAGGAGGGTGCTAATTGATAAATAAATAATTGCTGAATTAAACCAGAGACTCAGGAATACCATGGGGAGGTATGGGACAAAGGAAAACTTCAGGCCTAACTCAGATGATGGGGAAGGGGAAGAGCAAAGTAGGATGCAGGATGAACCCCTGGAAACTGTTCTGAAGTCCCACAATCCTAGATTTGAATTCTGGCTTCACATCTTATTAGCAGTAGACTTTAGACAACTCAGTGGACTTCACTGAGCATGTGTTTTTTTAGCTTTAATATAGGAATGGTGCCTACTTTACAGGGCTGTTGTGGTAATTACCCAAGTTAATCATTCATTGAAAGAAAACATATATCAGGGTTAAGACAGTGCCTATCTGACTTCCTGGCAGACAACAGGTTCTCAAAATGATATATTTTCCCCTTTGCTTGAGACCTCAGTTTCCTCCCAGGAACCCTGCAGGGTGATGGTCTCAAAGGACGTTTCGACTCCAACATTTAATAATGCAGACATCACCCTCCTGGCGCAATAAGAGTCTGGCTGAGAAAGCTATGTTTCTGGCTGAGTCTGGTGCCATGTCCCTGCTTCAGGCACAGACCTGTCCTAGCAGCCAGCCTCCCCACTCTTGTGTCTGAGCTCTGCCATCCGACTGACTTTCGGGAACACCGCGCCTGTGCAGCGCTTTGGAGCCAGTTAGCATCAGCTGGCATTTGCAAGCGACATTTAAAGGTCACCTCTGATCCTCCTGCTGGGGAAACAGGGAGGGAAGGTGCAGCAGAGAATGTGGACTTGGGATGAATCTAATGAGCTTGGGTAAGAAGCTAGGAGGCTGCAACAGAGACAGTGCAGTGGGAAGGACTTTCCCTAGCACGAGGCGTGGGAGAAACCCAACAGGGGAGCGGTGCCCAGGAAGAGTAGGTAGATCGGTTTAGATCTGAAAAGAATGGGGGTCTTAAGCAAGTGCACCTCATGGTTCCCAGTGTGGGCATATTTGGATAGTGGGATTTTTGTCCTGTAGGAAGTATAGTTGGAGGGGAAAAGGTTGAAGGAAAATTAAGAAAGGTCTTCTGGGTCCTTCCTTAGAAATCCTGTATCTTGCCAAGTCCACCATATGGCTTGAGAGGTTCATTGAGCATATTTTCTGAACTAATAATTAGGGCATGCGATCATCAAACCTGACCAGCCGATGTTCCATCCTGTAACTGAGAGTTAGTGGACATCATATTTGAAATCAAGCCTGCCTTAGAAAATAGGAGACATTTGGAACCCGTGTAAACAGTTGACTGGGAATGGAGCACTGCTACTCTCAGTCAGAGGAGACAATGGTGCTGATGGAAGCCAGAAGGGCCATTGATCGTGGGTTGAAAGAGCTCTTTGATGACACGTGCGGTGGGGAACACATGCCCTCCTGTCAGCCCTGCCGGCTCTAAGCCACTCATTAGTTTCTCCATTCCTCCTGGAGTCTGGGCTTTTAGCCCCTGTCACTCCCCTTCACACTCTAACCATGATCTCGGGAGCTGCGTCTTCTCCACCATTGCAGTTGGGCTTGGGTAGGGACATAGCAGTGATGGGAATGACCTACACCTCTCTCATAGGGGAGGCATTGATCATGTGGTTTTCTGTTCTGGAGTAGGGGTGTGTGTCCTGCAATTAGTGAGGGGAGGGTCATGGAAATTTCCACCTGAAATGTATGAAGTCTATCTTGTGTCAATCCCCAGTATGCTATATAAACCTAAACAAGTATTGAATAGTAAATAAAACACCACTAAGGCTTTCCAGCTTTCTTTCATTCCCCAAACTCCTGATACTTCACTACATGTCTGAGCATGCCCAGAGTACTAAGAAATGGGTCGCCCTCTGGGTGGGATGATGTACAGAGCCCCTCCAATCTCTCAAACTTTCCTCCAGCCCTACCTTATTGCCAGTGAGGCTGCATCCTGCCCTTATTTGAGGACCCTTCCACTGTGGCTTAAGGAATCCCCTGATAAAATGCAAGCACCCTGGGGAGGGTCTAAACTGCATTAAGCTAAAAGCACATTAAGCTGCTGTCAGTTTAGCCAGGACATTTTGGTGGGGATTAATTTATCAGGCCTCTTTCAGATGTGACACCTAGTTGAGAGGGATTTGGATTTAGGAGAGGAGTCTGGTGGTAGGGAACAGAAGGAGAGACAGACAGTAGGATCTCTAGGTGGGGGATGGGGAGGAAGCTGGATCTGGGGGAAGTTGGCCGGCCTGTGTGGGGGTGATGTGGTGCTGATGGCTGGGTGATGTCGATGCTGGGTTTGGCCAGCTAGGAGGGACAGTGAGGGAAGTGCACATCTGGTGAGGATAGAGGGTGGAGAAAGCTGCAGAGGTGGGCCTGGCCCACAGCTGTGTGTGAGGGCAGGCCTCCTACTAGGCTGCTATGGACAGCTCCTTCCTTGTGTCTTGGGACCCAGGAGCCAGGGCAGCTTCAGGAGCCTCAGAAATCATAGAAGCAGGAGTTGACTGCAGGCAGCGAGTCCCCAGAGGCAGCAACCAGCCCTTCCCTCAATCCTTTGTTCAGGGTTTTTCCTCTGATCTGTGAAATGCTTTGTGCACCCTTATTTTTACAGGCTGATCTCCGCGGGGACTTTAGCAAGTCTTCTCTCTCACCTTAATGCATCCCCCAATCCCCTGGCTGTTCCCTCAGGGCGAGAGATTTTTCAAAAACAGAAACAAAGAGGCTAGAGCCTGAGCTGTCTTTAGCCTTGGCCCCTCCTCGGGGGCATTGGTGACACAAATCTGAGGCAATGTCCTTTGTGTATTACACAGAGATCATCTGAGGGACTGGAAATTGTCAGGTCTCTTGTTTAAGAAGAGCCCTGTTTAAAAAAAAAGTAGGAGAAGGCTAGAGAATGAGATTGAGGAAAAGGTCCAGAAAGAAGGAAAGTGGTGATTATTTACTACCTGCTGTGGGCCAAGATTGTAGCAGATCTTTCACAAACATCTGGTTCTCTATGGGTGTGTGATCACTCAGTCCTACAGAGATGTTCAGAGAGGTTTAGTGACTGACCCAGCTGGTAGATGGTTGGCTCTAGTTTCCACCCTAGGGTGGTCTGCCTACAGAGGGAAAAGGAAGGAGAAAGAGGAGAAAAGGCTTCTTCTTGCAGAGCTGAGTCCCTCTGTCACGCTCTGGTTCATGTTCATAAGACAATGCAGATGGAGTGGGGTGCAGATTATAGGATGCCTTCCAGGGGAACAATTACTCCAGGTCAGGAGTAGGTGCAGGCAGCTTGCAATCATGAATCTCGGCTTTTGGTGGGGTCTCGGGGGCCCTATACTGATATTAACTAGAAACAAAATAATATGAACTGAACTTTGTCCTCATGTAGAAAGCGGGAAAGGCTACCTGGGTGTTGAAAGGGGAAGCTGGAGGAATAATGGGGCCCAGAGTCCCTGGGAGAGGTTCCAAGTGGGGTCTGGATTAGCTGATTAGATGACCAGGGCACCTTCTTTCTCCTTCCAGCTCTGACCAAACTTCCCCTTGAAAGAGAAGGTGAAGTCCTTGCCAAGAGGTTTTGCCTAGAGAGATCTTTCTCACTAATTGGGTAAAGAAAGAGAAGCCCCCTTTCACTGGCCACTCTGTCATAGTCCTACAGAGTAGACACACCAGTGTCTTGAGGCAGAGATTTAACATACCATTTCTAAATATTACCTACTTCTGATATTGGAGTTCTCCACATGCCCTTCTCTTTTCTCTCTTTATTTCTAGAAAGTTAAAAAAAATTAAACAAAAACAACTTGATAGGTTAAAATTAGTAATTACTCATTGAAGTCAACTGAATCTATTGAGCACTTAACACAGTTTGAGGTACTGAGTAACTTGCAAATAAATACAACTTGTTCCTTCCATAGTAGACATGTTGAGAAAGCAAAAACATGCAGAAATAACAGTAACAAAACAACGATTATGGCAATGTTGAGTATGATGACAGTACTTTTCTTTACAATCATAGTGCTTTATGGTATAAAATACATCTGCCCATATTTTATCTAATTCCATTCTCATAAGGAGCTGTGCACAATTGGCATGACTTTCCCCATTTGACAGATGAGAAAACTGATGTTCAGTGGAGTTAAATCACCTAACCCCAAAATGAGCAGCTAGTACATGAATTGGAGCCCAGTACATGAAATGAGCAGCCCAGTACATGAATTGTCTCATTATCCGGAACTGTGACAACTCAAAGAGTTCTGCTTATCTCGACCACCTCAGGCCTGTCTTATAAGCTGCTCCCAATATTGGCTGCTAAATCTTCCTATTTCTAGACTCAGTCCCACTTAGAATGTGAGCCACTCTAGATCAGAAAGGAAGCATGTCTGCATACCTTACATAACAGTCTGGTGGGAGACGGGTCTTGCTGGCATAAGCAGTGACTGGTGAATGCCCAGGATACCCCTAGGGCCACCATGTCACAGCTTTCCCTGACATCTTGTTTTAAAATAATTTTTATTATCATTCAGGTATGATGAGGCCAACAGATGAACAGATGACTGCCATTGAAAAGATGGTTTGTTATCTTTCTAGATCCCAAGAGAAGGAATCAAAGCATGCCATGGCAGACCACACAAGGAAGCACTGGGATTGGTTATTAGGAGGTTAGAGGAAGGGGGAAATTGTGGATCAGAACCTTTTTGGGTTCCAAAGGATAAAATGAACAAGGAAGGGTGAACAGGCTTAGAATTGGTGGGTTTGAATAGTTTCAGCAGGGGTTGTGTCTGGTTGTCTGGTACTTGGCCCTGGGAGACAGTGGCCCAGAAGTCCTATAAAGGAGGTAAGTACTATGGGCTCTGGATTGTTTGGTTTGCACTTGAAAGATATGCTCCTGGGTACCTGATTTATTATCTCCAGGAATTGACTAACCCTGCAGTGGCAGTCCCTCCAGAGTCAACAAAATCCTAGATGTCAAGCCTCAGAATACAGAAAACAAAAGATGTGGTTAATATACACCTGCTACATGGCTACAGTGTCTGACCGGGCTGGTTTCTTTGCTCAGCATACCTGTACCCCTAGAAGGATTACACCCAAGTTCTAGCTCCCACCATCCTCTCCTCTGCCAAATGCATCCTTCTCCTGGTTATTCTGTCAGAGGCCAGAGGCCAGGGTTAAAAGCCTTGTGCATCTAGAATGATGAGTCCATCACCCCTCTCATCTTGAGGCCGGTCCCTCTCAAGGTACTTGACTCTCTCCAGTGTGAACTCAGATCCTGGGGTGCCTTCATATTGAAAAGGAATTTCCTTTGGGGGCTGACACCTCAATACAGCAATAAAGGGGGGAGGGAAATAAAAAGTTAGTCAAGAAAAAAACCATGTCAACTGAGTCATAAGAGCAAGGATCACCTTACTTCCACAGAGCTGGTTATTAATACTCAGAATTCTTATCCATTCATTAGTGTGGCAAGCTCTGTCTAGTGACAGGTTAATTACACAGTTCTGGGTAATTAGAAAGTAAATATATGTTAAGAGGACACCACTGTCAAGATAAAAACTGTCTATTAGAAAGCCCTCTTGCATGGCAAATTCTACCTTCATCTTTTCAACCTGAAGGGACTTTTTTCGTTGTTGCTTTGAGGGAAAATCTCCCCTGCTCTTCCCCCTAGCTAAGATGTATTTAGTTCTGGTTCTTACTCACCTCCTTTGCGTCCTCCTCAGCAATGCACTTCGCTGGTCGAATTTGGAGCTCTGCTTCTATTCTGAGTAAATATCTCTAGCGTCAAAACCCTTGTGTGTGAGGTGTGCATCTCTAGTGTGGTCCAGAAAGGTTTGGGAGAAATTCTCATTTCTCTGCGACTGGGTGAGGTGGAGGGTAAGGGAACAGGAAAGGAGATGACCAATTTGAGCAAAAAGTCCACTTCTGCTGTGGCATGGCTGTGTTAAAATGGAGGAGCCTTCCAGATTGTTCTAATGGACAGTGTGAATGCTTCTGAACTAGACTGATCCCTCAGGGGACAGAGACCCAATTAGTCATTAATCCTACCCCCAAGGCAGTACTGAGTTGGTGTCTGCAGGCTTTTTCTTTCTTTCTTTTTGAGGGGTGAGCTACCTTCCAACCACTAGACCTGAGACACTAACCTAAGAGGCATGGATAACACCCACAGATGTGGCTCTGCCCTCCTACCATAACCCCCATCAATCCTGACTGGGCATTTGAACAATCACAACCATGTAAATTAAGCTTATTCTCAGTGAAGTGTAATGACTTCTACCTCAGAGGATGCTGTAGGCTGCTGTTGTCACAGGCATTTCTTAGCAGGAGAATGCTTCAGGGAGTGAAAATTTTTGTGTAGTTTAAAGTGATTTGGTTTGAGTTGTTTTAGAATCAGGGTGTATACTTTGCCTAAAATACCATTCATTCCTGGTTTGTTATAGCATAAGGGATATTTAGTAAGTTCTGCTAAGCTCTCAAGTCTTCTCCACAAGCCGTGAATTGGAAACATGAACAGTCACTTAGCACAAAAGCCAAATTCAGCCATTTCTGAATCTCTCTCTCTCTCTCTCTCTAGTGAGAGCTTCCCATTGTCACCCAGGCTGGAGTGCAATGGCACAATCACCGCTCACTGCAACCTCAAATTTCTGGGCTCAGGTGATTTCTTCACCTCAGCCTCCCTAGTAGCTAGGACTACAGGCATGAGCCACCATGCCTGGCTAATTTTTTGTAGAGACAAGGTCTTGCTACGTTGCCCAAGTTGGTCTCCAACTTCTGGGCTCAAGGAATCCTCCCCCCTCGGCCTCTTGAAGTGCTTGGATTACAGAGATAAGCCTAGCCATTTCTGCATCTTTACTTCCCTCTCCACCCTAGCATGCCTAGGGAAATAAAAAAAAATCCAGTGAAAATCTAGGTGAGTGTCTCTGTCTCCTTTCTTCCTTGAATTCATTCATGTATTCAACCCCTACTTACTGAGTATCACCTATAGCCAAGTGTTGAGCTAGGTGTTGGGTAGTCAACTCTAATGGACCCATCACTGTTCTCAAGCAGTTTATAACCAGGTTGGAGAAATGGGCACAGTGGCAGTTACCAGACAGAATGGTAGGAGGCATTGCTTGTGTGTGGATGTCATGAGTGTTAGAGAGCAGAGAGGAGAGAACACCTAAGAGCGCCTTGTCTGGAAATGTTTAAATGAGGCCATGAAATTTACCCCGAGCTAATAACTGGCCTGCTGAAGGTCACAACAGCCAGCAGAACCAGGCCTGATACCCGGGTCTTCTGATTCCTTGGTTAGGGCGTGGGGTATGTGGTGCACTGTCGAACACCAGCAGCTGCTGCAGAACTGTCAGTTAAATCCGAGTCTGAGTTCTGTGTCATGATGTTGTGGGACTAGCATGGGTCCGGAGCTCCACGGGGGGCTGGAAACCAGCTGGCAGCGGGAGGATGAAGGCCTGGGAGTGGGGAGAAGAGATACTCAGAGCACAGCACTTGGAGACTGGGAAGTCAGGAGGTAT